>NW_013952822.1:346620-348883 GCF_001266775.1 Austrofundulus limnaeus
ATAATAATATATTTTAATAACATATGAAAACATAATTCTGTTTTAATAATACAGATAAGGTTTAGGTTGAAATAATAATCAAGCATTTAGAGTATTGTTAACTGTATTTTGCACTTTAGGTCTTACAAAAGCATACAGTAATTACATGTTGCCGTTGACAAAGAGCAAATCCAACAAGTCTGCTGCTGATTTTACAATAAAATACCGGAAAAAATATTTTAAATGAATAAAAGCATGTCAGTGAAGATGATGAACCAGAATCCTTAAAGTAAAAGGGCTGCACAAGTCATCACAAAAACAAATTTTGCATTTGGACTCCACACACTTTGCATTTTGCCAGTCTCTTGTCATGGCGTTGAATKAAGTCTCTGTAAGCAAAGCTTATAATGAATATACTGCAASGYACCTGCCATCCCATTCTCAGGTGAGGGGGRGMGGAGTGTATGGAAGAATTATTCTGACTTTAATCAAGAGCGTAYATTTTCAATTTGAGAGCAGGAGTAAATGTCTTTGCTCTTAAAACTTTAYGTATTTGTTCTGAAAGGAGCGGAGCATGGATGTGTATTGAGGGAGTGAGAATCGTGAGCCGGGCAGACTTGCATTRTTCATGAGTCTCAAACCACAAGTCCAAGTCAAGTCTCAAGTCTTTAGGGTCCAAGTCCAAGTCACGTCTAAGTCTCTAATAGTAGTGACTTAAGTGCAACTCAAGTCCGAGTCACGAGTCCCCATCTYTGGTACAAAGCTCCTCCCTGGAGCTCAGTCTGCAGCCGAGCTCCCAACACATACTACACCTCTCCTCCGAAGCAATGTTTGAAAATGCTGAATGGGCGTGTCTGAAACAGAATGAYGTTCTCAAATAGACAGAGGCCAGTTTTATGGTGTTTAGATGAAAAGTCCAATTTAAGGTAACGTTGTTACTTGATTGTGGTATAGACTTGAATATGCCCGGAAAATACATAACGCCCTGGTTTAAAGAACATCTCCTAACCAAATACCTATTTAACTATTTATCTTAGATTGTTAAACCATCAAGTCTAAGTAATTACTCAACAACTACTTCTTCAAACTAGTTTTCTTCAAATTTTATTCTCAGTTATTTGTGTTGTATATTAATTTTTTTGTTATTGTTGTTGATTCTATTTTTGAATTATGATGTTTATTGGTTATGGTAAAGCGTTCCCTGTAATGAACTATTTCCACTTCGGTGGTTGGGTCCTGATTATAAAGGGTGAATAAGTTAATCAACCTTTACCAGAGCAAATAAAGCATCACCCTCTTTCCTCCCACCTTACCACTCACTCACATATGTAACTACCTCATATATATATATTTATATATATTACATCAAATTTCCATTAAAAAATATTTCACATTATTTACCAAGGGAAACAGTTCAGTGGGTGTCGTGCATTGACCGGATCAGAACCATGGGACTGAGTGCACATGACTGACGCATTAGTAATGTCTCCATCATCAGCACCATCTGACGCACACGGTCTTTTCACCCCCCCAGGTCCCCCTCACCCCACCTTTCCCTCCACAAACACACTCAGACAGTGTGACCCCTCCCTCCCGGGCTGTTTCTGAACCATATAAATCCGTCTGTTGCGGGTTTGAACCAAAGACCTGCTGAGAGAAACCAGACTGACAAAGAGATCAAACTCCAATCTCCTGAGTGGTGCAAACAAGAGCTTCTGCTGCGCTTCGGGGCCACCTGGAAAACAGACAACCTCCTGGATTCCCTAATCTTCTCAAAGTAAGTGTCTCTTTCTCAAGACTTTCCATCATTCATGAGATCCATTTGTTAGGTTTTTGTTGTTGTAGGACTTTCAATAAAACATCCTTTAAAAAGTAAATAAATAACTTAAATAAAATGAACTAAAGAAATTGAATATATTTCAAGTTTTATGTCAAATGTGTCCTGCCACATTTTTCTGTCTGTTCTTCATTGGGAGAGAAACAGAAATCTTAATCTGTGATTAAATCAGCTTTTAAGGAAAGAACCTGAGAAAAAGAAGTTAATGAAAGAGGGCAGTCCAGGTACAGATCAGACACTTATTTTTGTCACAACTATGTCAAAACAGTCCTTTTTCTATTTCTTTTGTTCATGTGCTGAATTATAATCAATTGCTCACATTCAGAAGTAGTTTATATTTGTCTCAGTTAGCTCAAAAATCAGGTGCATGTTCTCATGGTGCAGCTCTGCCCATGCTGCTGACGAACTGTAAATCTAATAAATTTCATATATATATATATATATATA
>NW_013952822.1:348968-350478 GCF_001266775.1 Austrofundulus limnaeus
TATATATAGTTTTTTTAGAAGTAACATTTTAAAACCAGGATCCAAGCGAAGACAACAGTTTCACCCAGTTTGAATCTGGAAGCAGCGTTTTGGTCTCAAAATTGACTTGATTTTTATTCCCTTCAGGGCTGAAGAAGCCACCAACAGTTTGATATCAGGAGGTCCAACACTGCTGAAGACTGAGGCTTTCAGACACGATTCAGATGAAAATCGGTCACACATATTAAAGCTTTGACTTGGATATTTTCTTTTCATATTAAGAAAAACAAGTTAACAGTTAAAACTATTAACAAGAAGTAGAATAAATTATAGATAAATAAGTATAAAAATCTGAAAGACTCAGTTTTGTTTAGAGRGTGAGAAGCTGTTCTCATCTTCAAATGGACCTCTGGTCAGTTGGGGGTCTGTTTGGTGGTCTCTGGGCTCGGCTGAGGTGGAGGAAACAGGAGGAGCGCTTGATGTTGCTGAAGTGAAAACATTGTTAGATGGACCAAGACGCAGGCAGTCAAATAYCTCAAGACATCTGAAGGGAAGAGTATGTGACAGCATTACAGTCTAATGATAAAAACAGATGATTCCAACATTAAAAATGAAAATCTAAGAGATGCATAGAAACTGCAGTATAATGTAATATATGAGAATGCTAAATTCCCATTTGCACCCGTTTCCTCTTTCTCCTTTCCCATTCCTTCCTGCACCTGGGAGTTTAGATCGATTTGACTTGTTTATCATCAGTGACACTTTGCTTGTTCACATCAAAGAAAAGATGATTAAGTTGAAATTATTGGAAAAATATACCATTTGTAGTATTTAATGAAAATTAGATATGAAGATATCTTATGTTGTTTTGTTACGTTTTTTATACATTTGGAGATAGTTGAAGCTTGTTTGTTGGTTTTCTTCACTCTGCACTCTTTTCATTCACTGCATGATTTACATTTTTTTAATTTACTGTATATAAATTTGGTTTGTATGAATGAAACACATTGAATGAAACTAAAACTCAACCGTCCTGCCACCCCTTAAAGTCAGGAACAGCTTAAACCAACTGGGGGGACTTAAGAAAAAGCTTTCCAAGTCTGTTTTTCAAATAATCATCTCCACCAAAAACCAGATAAAATGAAAATGAACCTAAAGATACATTGAAATGTTGTTAATGACATTTCTTAATGATATTCCTGATTATTGAATGAAACTGACAAGAAGCTGCTGCTGTGACGCAGATGGTCGTGATGCTGAAGCCCTGGACGATGCTGGTGGCCACAGCGTTATGTGTGCTGGTATGTCTGGGAGCACTGGCAGATGCCTACCCCCCAAAACCAGAAAACCCCGGCGAAGACGCGCCTCCTGAAGAACTGGCAAAGTACTACACCGCCCTGAGACACTACATCAACCTAATCACCAGACAGAGGTATCCCTCAGGGCCATGGACTGGTCCACACACACACACAATCTTTTACCCTTATACACACACACACACACACACACACACACACACACACACACACAC
>NW_013952822.1:351921-355248 GCF_001266775.1 Austrofundulus limnaeus
CTATCTATCTATCTATCTATCTATCTATCTATCTATCTATCTATCTATCTATCTATCTATCTATCTATCTATCTATCTATGATATGGTTGTTGTTTTACTTTTTAGCATATTATCTGTATATTGATATATATTTTTAATGTTGATACTGTCTTCACAGTTGTGTGTGAGTATACATTTATGCCTCATATTGTGCAATTCAAGTCAAATTTAAGTACAATGACATTCTATTCTATTCTATTCTATTCTATTCTATTCTATTCTATTCTATTCTATTCTATTCTATTCTATTCTATTCTATTCTATTCTATTCAGGTAAAATGCTTTTATTGTGAAATCTCAGCGGAAGTTGTTTTATTTTTCTGCCGCGGTACAGAGCCACAGACGAGCAGACGCGCAGGAGAACGGACAGACAGCGGGAATCTTGTGTTGTTGTGTTCAAAGGTAGGTAGGTGCCTGGTTTCTTACACACCAACACATCATGATGTTAGCTTAGAATGCTGGTTTTATTTGTGTCTTGCGTGGCTCGTTTGTTACCGTGAGACCGCAGCAGCAGCAGCAGCAGCAGCTGTGTGGACGGCAGGTGCGCGCGCTGCTTATAATAATGAAGCTAACTGGACGATGCTTTGTTCTGGTTGTCGGACACCTTTGTTTTTGTGCGTTATTAAGTCTGTAGATGGAGACAGACGTCGTGTTTTGAGCCGTTTTCTTTCAGGGCTCCACCTGTGACAGCTGGAGGACACGTTATTACGGTGAGGGGTTGTAAGAGGAACAGTAAAAACCTTTATGATGATAAAGATAAAGTGGACGTCGTAGACGCGATACGCGAGCGCGTCCGCCATATTGTAAGATGTAAGCTCACCATGGAAACCAGTCTGCGTAGAAACTGGGTTTTATGAATAATAAAAAAAAAAACTACTAAATTTTACGTCCAGTTCTTTCTCTTTTTTTTTTTTAAATCGTTTTTCTGTCCAAATAGGTATATGCTGATAATAATTATACTGGTAAACGTTGAGATAAAAATGAAAAGTGTCTGAAAAAATAAAAGTCCAACCACTGCAAAACACAGTGTACGTGTGTAAACACNTATACACACACATATATATATATATATATTGCACTAACATCATTAAATAAATTAACCTGATAAAGTGATAAAAGAATAATGTAAATGACATAGCAAGCAAATGGAAATGTAAACCGACTGGCTGGACTACCACTAACTCTCAACTCCAGTTTCACTTCTGTGTGATAATCTTAGCATAATCTGATTATTTGAGACAAACATCTAGTTGACTGTGTGAGAACATAGATCTAAAAATCAATACAGAAAATACGCTGAAAGCAGGAACAATCAAACATCAGACAGTCCTAAGTGTTTATTTTCTCAACTAATACTTCATTTGTCTTTCAGTCCTACAGAAGACTCTCTGCAGTGTAACATTTACCTCTTAAAGAGCAGAAAGGATAAATAGGGAGGGGAGAATAACGCAAAGCTGCAGAGGAAGATAAAGGGAAACAAGATAAGAGCAGCTATGGAGATTTGTGGCTGATAAGTTATTAGAGAGGAAAGCTGTGTTAAAGTGGGGGCATTTATAGCAGCTGGGACGCAGCAGTTTGTGCTGTAGACTCACTAAAAGCATGGGAGCATGAGACTAAATGCCATGGTCGTACGGTGAAACAGAACAGGTGGCTGATGGGAAAACAGAGGAGCTGCAAGTTGCTCAGCTGGGGTGTCTTTGATTGTTTCACATCCAGCTGATCACAAACCTGTTCGGGTTGTTTTCTGCTAAACGGCACAGTGAGTTTAGATTTGCAGGCTCCTCTGGAACCTTGGTTTCTTCAGCRGGACGCTGAGATGTCATTCCAACATTATTCCACACACTTTAGTCTGACGGTGACTGTGGAAACCTTAGTGTCAGTGAAAAGCCAACTGTTCATGCAAAATATTGGAAAAAGGGATGCCAGCTGACCCAGACACAGACCCCATGTCCTTTGAATATAAAACAACAACAACAAAGGGAGTTGTTGGMATTAACTTCAGAGAAGCTTGAAACGGGAGGAGTGACACCTGACAGCTTTCAACCCTGGATGTTTTTATATTAAAAATGTACAAATTGTAAAAATGTCAAATAAATGAATGTGACCCTTAATTCAAGACAGTAAACCCCAAAAAGTACAAATAAATCCTGGTTATTTTAAAAKGAGATATCATAAATGATGCACATACAGTAGATGTTTGTTCAATGTGAAGTCTGACTGAATGAATGAGTCCTGGTTTTGCTTTCGGCAGGTATGGAAAGCGCTCTGCTCAGGAGGATGTGGTTTCAGAGCTGCTGTTTGGTGGCGACAGCAACAGAAATCACAGATCAAGGTAAAAACACCAAACATCTTATAAGAAATCTAAAAATGTTTCAATGTAGTTTGTTAAAAAGATTTCTAAGGCTAATTATGGCTGTTTACTGCTGCAGGTGTTTTTGTTTGTTTCGTTCATCTTCACATTTTTATTAATTTGTCCAGTTAACTGTACTTATGAGAACTTCTTTTAATCTAGTCAATCTAGTCATATCAACAATGACAGTCCTCACTTCTCATTGGCTATAGTTACCATATATAGTATATAATGCTCAGCTTTAAGAAGAGTTAGTCTACTGAGCATAGATTTGCTTTAATTATTGGGGTGTTGATTAGCGGCTTTATCACGATACAATTTATCAGTTTGTTTAGATGATGATATGATGTTTCTCAATATCACAAAGTGCGTCATGATACGATTTTAATTCAGTTCAATTCATAGTCTGCGATTGATATGATGATATATACGTCCATCTAACATAATTATTTGGGTAGATAGACATCTGATGATGAGGATGATGAAAACGATGATGATGATGATGTGTATTTATTTTTTTTTTGCCTTGATGTAATTGAATCACTTGTCATTTAATTGATCAATGCATCGTTACAACCCTAGTTACCCATTTCATTTCTCATCTATAAATAGACTGAGTCTTAAAATGCAAGCTTTTTTATGTTTTATRCACAAAACTTTTTTGGCAACCCAAATAAAGCATTTTTATAACCCAACATTTTATGCCACCAATAACAATGCAGTTACMCAAATAATGTAAAATACTTGTTGGCATATAGTGTTGGCTCAAAGTTTGACATAATATTGTCCAGCAATGCTCCTTACTGTCCAGAAAACAACAAAGAACATTTAAAGAACAATATACTGTAACCCAAACAGATGTAGTTGATTTAATTATATATATATATGTGTGTGTGTGTGTGTGTGTGTGTGTGTGTGTGTGTGTGTGTGTGTGTGT
>NW_013952822.1:360381-361630 GCF_001266775.1 Austrofundulus limnaeus
AACCCTTTGTACGAACAAAAGTAAGAGAAATTTAGGATAAGAATATGAACATGTTCTTGCATGAGGCCCAATGAGTATAAAAATTCATTCTGCCAGTATGTTTCTACCTCTTCTGGAAAGGTCCAAGTTTTTATTATAAAGGGCCAATCCTCCTCCCCCTGTAATTTGTTACAGCTTTGTGTCAACACTTCAGTGTAACAATGAATGTGAGAACACCCGCTTCATTTATTGCACGGCTCTGCAGATGGGTGATGGTGGGAGATAAACGGGGGCAGGGCAGAAAGAATTGGGCTGGAGGCGTGCTCTAAAAATAATATAGTACGAGAAGTGTGTGTGTGTGTGTGTGTGGGGGGGGGGGTCGGGAAAAAGAGAAGAAGGAGGTAACCATGGGGGTGTTTGTGAGCAAGAGACTAAAGAGGCTGAACTGAGTAAGACATGATAGAATTAACAATGTCAGGAACAAACGTAGAAGTAGTGAGAAATGAAGATGAAACAAATTAATACATCTCTGTACGTGTTTGATGAGACCAGTTCTGTGCAGCAGAGGAAACCACAAAGCAAATACTTGATCACTGCCTACTCCTGCACCGTGCGCCTAGCCTGGCCCTTGCCTTCCTTTTTAGCTCCGCTCAATTCTAGTTTCCTTCACTGCTCCGTCTGGGACTTCTCCCATWGACAAGGATTTCGCTGGCAGTCGATGTCCTGCACAGTGTCTGCTTGTAGTTTATTTTACCTGGACCAATCAGCAAACAGGAGGAGTTTTGAACGATGTCGATGTTCTGCACAGTATCTGCTAGTTATTTTAGCATTCTGCAGTGGAGGAAGTGAATGAAGCCAGTCTGTGTTGATAAGGCTTCCAAATTAAAATAAATTTGTCTGACAAAGCAGCAGCTCTCATTTACAGTCGTCTCGTTCGGCTCGGTATATTTCTCCTCTCAGTAGAGTTGTTTACAGAACACACGATTTCCAGTTAGCTTCTTAGCTTAGCCTCCTTCACAGCGACAGCACAGACATGCTTCAGCAGAGGCCACGCCTCCTGCAAGAAACACTTCTCTATGCATCAAGTCCAGACCCTCTGTACGAAGCAAAGTGAAGGACAGGGTCTGGTTTTTACCAGGCTACCATGCGCCCAACCTCCTGGTGATTTTGTTTCTAAAACTTAAGTTTGTTTTAGTTACTTTAATTTATTATTTAATGTAGTTGGCAGCACGATGGATCAGTGGTTAGCACTGATGCCTCACAGCAATAA
>NW_013952822.1:362630-366428 GCF_001266775.1 Austrofundulus limnaeus
TAATAATAATAATAATAATAATAATACATTTGATTTAAAGGACTCTTTACACACACATTCCACCTATAACAGAAGACACCTATTCTCTAACTGCTCCCCAGGTGCTTGTGTAGCCCCCCACCACTGCTCCACTTGAGTGGATCTCATGTGTGATTGGTTAAATGCAGAAAATAAGTTTTGTTATTTTATGCAGTGATCTCTTTACAACGATGTGTTCATTTGTCGGTCTATCCCATAAAATTTCTGTAAAATACTTGGAAGTTTGTGGTTGTAATGTGATAACATTTGGAAAAAGTCAAGAGTTGCCTTTTCAGCATCTTTTTCTTAGAAACGTAAACATTTGTTGGTGATTTTCCTGTGTTTCCCTCTGTTTGTCTCACAGACTGACTGAAGTCCTGTCATGCCTGTGGCCTCCATCAGGACAGAGCCTGGTGAGATCAATCCCAGTTCCTAACTGTAGCGATTCAGGAAGTCCTTTTTTAAAATATAGATTTTTTCATTATTCACAACTTTTTGAGCAGTTTGTACAAGTTTCGGTGGGCAACATTAGGAAAAATACTAGAAAAATGTTGGATGTTCTTAAAAGTTAACATGTAAACTTAAAGTTCCTTTGTATTTCTCCCATAATGTAAAAGCACTGTCASTGAATGTAGCTGTTTCTGCTCCATCCTTGGTGTGGTGTGTTCCAGGGCCCCAGGTGTTGGATGCAATGAGTGACAGCACCACCAGCTCCACCATTGCCAATGATCTGGACCTCATCTACCTCAAAGGCATCATGGAGAGCCCTCCGGTGTGATACACACAGACATGCAGATTAGGGGTGGGAATCTTTAGGCACCTCACAATACGATGGATTTGAGGCCAGAAAAGCCATTATGAAACAATTATTGATGCATTTTGACGATCAGTTATCAGGTTTGTGAAGAGGCAGGAGGTCAACTTTAGAAGTTTATTCAAAACTGTAAAACTATTATTCAGACAGAAACACACATTTGACTATTGACCTATTTTAAAGTAGGGATCTTTGAAATATATAGGGGAAGTTTCTTGGCTGTGTAGGCGGAGTTTGGATTATAGGATGGTAATGAATAATATTAAAATTCTGATCTTTTTCCAGGCGGGTAAGGACTGTTTTAACCAAACCAAACTGTTTCACGTCCCTCCACATGTCTGGTGTTCAAATTTTGTGTGGCTAGCACCTTCCGGTCTTGAGTTATGAATATAATTAATATTTATTTTTAAAGTTAGAGGTGCTTTCTGGCAATTTAGACAGAGTTACACGTCTGCCCAGCATTCATCCAACCGAACCATTACGGTTTCTTTAAACCCCACCCAAAATAGTCAAGCTGACAAATAACGTCATAAAAAAAACTCTTCCCACAAAAGTCAAACAGACCAATCGTGTCTTTGACAAACTCCTCCCACAAACCAGGAACCTCCCACTTAGTGACTGCCAAGACCACCTTATCCCTAATTTACATGTATAAACATTGATTTATTATTTTCATGCCTCATGAAGATTTCACAGCAGAAAAACAAAAACAAACAAAGCTAATAAAGTGTTGATTAATAGTTAGCATGGATACTGACTTAACATTGAAAATGCCATAGAAAAGCTAACATAGTTAGCTTTGTTACCACTGAAATGTATACATTAATCCAATATTTCGAAGTCATTTTACATCAACTGTACCTTAAGGTGAATTCTTCAGTATTCAACAAAGAAAAACTTTAAACTTCTGTGAAAATACACAGCATTACTGTAACATGTTTCTATTACAAAACGATAACGGTAACTCTACTTGGACTAACGGCACCATGGTGTGCAAAAACTATTCTGCTGACTGCATCTAAAAATGTAACTTATAATCACCTCCCCTAATGCACACAAGATGAACTAAATGTACCAAATATGTGGGATAGAAAACTAAATAACTCCTCAGTAACATGATGCTGTTTGTGGTTGTCTGTTAGGATCCAGAGGAGAGCCCAAAAGAGCCACGACTGTCACCAGTCAGGGAGAACAATGTGGAGCTCCTGCAGGAGATCCTCAAAGATCTGAACCCGTTCACACATCGCTCTGACACTGCGGCTGAGCTCACTCGCATTCTCACGCAGCCTCACTTTCAGGTGTGGGATGCACATGCAAATATCAGGCCACACTTTAGTTTTTTTTAAATGATTGCAAATCTATTTTGACGTTATCTTCCATTGGTTAGAGAAGAAATCGCTACAAGGAAAAATATACCTTTGCATGTTTGATGTTTTCTTTTTCAGTCTCTGCTAGAGACACATGATTCGGTGGCGTCTCGGGCGTGTGATAGTCCTCCTTCCAGCCCGTGTGATTTTAATGATCACGAGCCAGAGGACAGCCAGACAAACAACCTGCACCTGCCCTCTGACGCTGTTCGCATGGTGGGCATACGCAAAGTGGCTGGGGAGCATCTGGTAAGAAACATTAGTAAACACACAGCACAACTGAACCTATTCTGCTTTGAGCTAATTTATCATTAAAATTCAAAACAGCTGAATACAGTGGGTGTCACGCCTTTGGTATTATTTCTGTTTTGTTGCTTTACAAAAGAAACTTCAATCATTTTTCAGTTTGATTTTAAATAATAGGCCTAAAATATTTCAAATTAAATAAGTGCTGAAAAGTGGTGTGCATATGTTTTCAGCCCCTCTGCTTTGAAGCCCCAACCATTAGCTTCAGAGTCCACACAGATCGCTCATAATGTTTACATCGTATCTAAATGTCAGATGATCTCAGTATGCAGCCATCTGTTGACAGAATCAGCAGCAGGTTAACACATCTTAGTAGTTAGGGCTATGACCATGACGTCACAAAGGTCAGGGACAAACTGGAGAAGTACAGATCAGGGTTGAGTTAATTATTAGGAAATGGAAGAGTGATGCCACCACAGCCAACCTGCCAGGAGACGGTCATCCACCAAAACATATGAAGCAGCAAAGGAGGGCCTCGATCACAAACATCTAGGAGGACAAAGACAGCCTTAATGGAGATGGGAGGATCTTTCCGTAGGACCACTAGAAGCTGCACAGATCCAGGCCTCATGGAAGCGTGGCAGGAAAGAGACACAGATTAAAAGTAAATAAATTTAAAGACCGACTGTTTTAATTTTTTTTCACCCCAAATGTGAGAAAAGGTGCTGAGGTCAATCACTTCACCATGTTTGAGGCAAATCTACCACCTCTAATCATCCTGTGAGCACCATCCCTGCAGTGAATGCTTTTTCATCAGCAGGGCTTGAGAAACTGATCAGAGTTTAAAGAAGGATGGATGGAGCAAAATCCAGAGAAATTCTTGATAGAAACTTGTTGGAGGTTTCCAGAGTTCTTAAGCTGAGTTGGAAGTCCCAAAGTGGTCCAGTCAAAGCTAGGGCTGTGTATTGGCAAGAATTTGGTAATACGATACATATCATGACAGAGGGGTCACAATACGATATATCCCGATATATTTCGATACTGTAAACAAGGCGATGTATTGCGATATTTTTGGTCCAAAAATTCTATTAAATAAAAACCTCTTACTGGAAAAAAAAAAACAACGAAAAACCAAAATTCGTTGTCTCAGAAAACTCTAATATTACATAGACATACTTTTGATACATTTAGCTGTGTTCTGCTTTGTATGTGTTTTATTTTATTTGTTTCATACTTCATCCATGTTTTCAATTATTAGACTAAATTTGCCAATAAATAGTTTGAAAATATATTTTTTGCAGCTTTTCGTTTAATATTAATTTACAATATGGTCACACAACACTTAACAATAGC
>NW_013952822.1:367428-390709 GCF_001266775.1 Austrofundulus limnaeus
CTCAAGAGGTAGAGGAGCCAAATGGCTGGCTCACTGCTGCCAACTAGCGGTCAGAGGCTGAACTACAACATAAAAATGAATGGCTGGCAGGAAAGTTGACATTTTAAACCTTAATAAAAAATCGACACAAGGCTTTAGAATATCGATACAGTATCGGGAAATGAAACATCGCGATATTTCAGTGTATCGATATTTTCTTACACCCCTAGTCAAAGCCCAGACCCTAGTCCAACTGATAGTCTCTGGTTTGAATATTATAGCTGACAGTGCATTTAAATTGAATCATTTATATTCCTGTTTTGTTCAAAACATTTTATCTTGTATCTTATGCAAATTATACACTTAAATGTGTGGCTGAACTGGTATTGATGTGTTGATCTTTGGTATTTTGGAGAAACCGATGAGAAAAGCCAGCCCTCTTTGAAGCTCTGCAGCTTAGACAGACTTCACAGTAGAAACATCATTCAGAGTCTAAATGAGTCACAGAAAATTGGCCTTAGCTTGTCTGAACTGATAATTTAGTTTTTACACAATCGCAGTTCAAGTAGGATTTTTTTCCACAAAAGGTTTAACAGATAGGTGTCACACTCTAATCTTTGAATTGTCTAACATTTTATTTAAAAAAAACCTCTTTTTACTCCAACTCTTTTTTTTACATATAGAAATTATTCATCACAAGGCATTTTTATTCAGTGTTCAGTGTTTTTATTTCCAAATCTCCTTAGAATGAAGAAAATGCAGTGAAATTTCCACAGATTTAGTCATATTTTAGCTCAAAATATTGTCCAAAGCAGGAAGCAAAAGTTTTTTTTCACTTGTCAAATCGCTTAGATAAACCACTATATAAATGTAAAAGTTCCCACAATATAAGTATAAAGATTGTTGTACACAAGTGGCACTACTTGAAGGAGTTGGAGTAATTTTGTCATGAAAACCTAGCAAAAATTACAGCATTTATACAGATCATATTGTGGAGACATGCTTGAGGAGTCTTTGCTGTATTTGCTGAGAAGGTTGTAAAATGTAGGGATGTCCCGATCGTCAAAGTAGATGTCACACTCCACTCCAGATGGTTGTTATTGACATCCTGTTTATGGTTTTATGTCAACTGTGCCTCAGTAAAGGCTGCCATAAGTTAGTCATAATAGGGCTGCAATTACCGGTAACTTTGCCAACATCTTTACATAGTAGAATTGTTTAAAAATACAAGAAGAGCAACTAAATAACGAGCCATCTAACAGCAATGGACTGCCAAACTGGAATGAGAGGCAAGGTTTTATTTCTTTTGTTTCACAAATTAAAAAATTATATATACAAAATGAAAGATTTTTGGGTTAAATAAAATATTTAATCCACCCAATATTTCTGTTTAGTTCCAAGTTGTAAAGCAACGAAAAGCAGAAAATGCCAAGAACTGCAGATACTCTTACAGCCCACAGCATGTTCAGTTTATTGCTGAAACTGGTGATTATAATTTAACCCTGATAGACTATAAAATCCTCACCTCTACAGGGTATAACCTTCAAAGTGGAGGGAGGAGAATTGATGATAGCCCGCATCCTTCATGGTGGGATGATAGACCAGCAAGGTCTGCTGCATGTTGGAGATATCATCAAAGAAGTAAGACCACTTTCTAACTTGTTCTTTTCATTTTTAGTTTGGGCTGTTAGATTATTATTGGTTATATAAATTTTTTTTAATTTAAATTTTAACTGGGTTTTTCTTATTTTATTAAGTTTTTTTTATTAAAGCACCTCATAGCATTGTCCTAAAGACAGCTGCATTAAAATCTTTCCTGGTTCGCTGTTGATGTTAGGTGAACGGGCGAGAGGTGGGCCAGGATCCCAGAGTGTTGCAGGAGGAACTCCAGGCAGCTAGTGGGATTGTGGTACTGAAGATACTGCCCAGCTACCATGAGACCATTCCTCCAAGACAGGTATCTCTCTCTCTCTCTCTCTCTCTCTCTCTCTCTCTCTCTCTCTCTCTCTCTCACATTTGCACAGCTACCCATTTGGGGACATTCCATTGACTTCCATTACATTTCTACAGCCTAACCCTGACCACAAACCCTAACCTCACAGGTACCTGACCTTAAAACTAACCTAAACTCAAGTCACACCTTGGTCCTAGACCTAACCCCAAACCCAAAATAAACATCCATACCGGTGGGGACCAGGCTTTGTTCCAATTGAGGAGCATTGGATCCTCACAAGGCTGTGTTTTTCTGGAAAATGTTCCCCATGATCTATCACAGAGGTTCTCAAACTGGGGTTTTGACTGTGGAAATAATGTCGAGCGTTCCACCAGGCCACTGAGTATCTCTGTGTTTACAGCAGTTGTGTCAGTAAACACAAATGTACTGTATTTTGAAATGCTTTCTGTTAAAATGGAGGCGTGTCAGGTGAGGTGTCTCATGCACACATTTCTGGACTTTGTTGTGTGTTGTTTTCTTGATTTGTATGTTTGCCATGTTTCAGCAGGGAATCCAAACACTTATTTTACATGTGCTCCCTGGTTTCTAAAGGTTTCACTTTATTTTTTCATTTTATGGCATTTTTAATCAGAGAAAATGACTACAGTGCTGAATCAAGAACATCCAGTAAAATAAAGACATATATTTGTATGGACTGTTTCAGGTCTTCTTCAAGTGTCATTATGACTACGATCCAGCCAATGACAACCTGATTCCATGTAAAGAGGCTGGTTTAAGGTTTGAAACGGGAGACATCCTGCAGATCGTCAACCAGGATGATGTCAACTGGTGGCAGGTGACACAGTGGGGACTGAGTAATGCATGCACATGTGGCTTTTGTGCTTTGTTGCTTATATAATAAGGTTGTAACCGATAAAAACGGTTATTATAAAGTAAAAAAGAAAGAAAATAAAGATGTGTAGTGTGTGTGTGTCTTATGTTATACAGGCCTGTCATGTGGAAGGTGGGAGTGCTGGGCTTATCCCCAGTCAGATGTTGGAGGAGAAGAGGAAAGCTTTTGTCAAAAGAGATGTGGAGCTGGCACCTGCAGGTAATAAGATAGGAGGAAGATGGAGATGATGGTCAAACATAAGATCTTTGCTGACATCTACTGGTCAAATTTTGGTTCTACTCAAGTCATTAAGTCTCAACCACCCTTCTCTCCCTCCATCATGCAAATGAAAACATAAAAATAAAAATTTGTTTAACTGTTTAACTGCCTTTCATCACACAAGTGTCATTTCTTTTGTTGATCAACAGAGTGAGGCTTACTGGTTTTTGCTAAGTGAAGGCTGGCATGAGTTAAAGTTTCCTGAGTGTTGGCTGCACATGTAACACAGGGATTAGACTCTTTCTGTCCATCCCGTTTTTCTTAGAAAAAAAATCTTTGTTGTGGCTAAAAGCAGCAGAGGCTGAAGCTGCTGGAGATAAACTCTTCTCCTGTGGTTCAGTGGACACCACCAAAACACATGGTCAGGAAGGATTTTCTGAAGTTGCTGGCAGGTTAATTAAATGAGACTAAGCAGCTGAAAATGTTTCAGCATTACTTTCTGCTTTGTCCCTAACTCTTGTTCTCCTGAGTTTGTTTCATTAATCTGGTTTCCTCTACTATGACAGAACGTCGGCATATCATTCATCTGCCTGAATATTATCAAGTATCTGTTTTGAACTGATATCACTGTCTGGATCTGGGTGTAACTGAAAAAAGAGCAGCTGTGGCTCTATTTAAGTCCAGTTCATTTACCATTTAAAATGTGACCATCTTTTAATAATTGGTGATTGTAACAAACATGTTTGTTGTGCATCTGACTTATTAACCAGTCTTTCTGCATGTTGTTGACACTTTTCATCTCATTTGTGTTTATTGTGAAGTTGGTCTTAAATTTAATTTCAAGTGGCATTAAAGAGGTTTTAAAAAGTCTTAAATTTAACTTTCCTTAAGCTGTAGGAACCCTGTTGGCACAATTAACCCTTCAAATGTTGACTTTTCCACCCCTTTTAAAGACTCTCCCGTCATCAGCCCAATTCTGCTCCAACCTGATTATTGAAAGTTTTGGTACTGGCATCCTGGATTCCCATTGCTCCACTCCAAACTAAATTGTTTAAGCTGTCACCTCAGATCATCACTTTATTGTCTTTCTGCCCTTATCTGTATTTATCAGTGTGCATGTGATTCGTTTCCCATCCAAGTCATCTCAACTTTGTCATGCTTCTCCTCCTGCATACTTTGTCCTAGAGCTGCCATTATATCTGTAAAGCTCCAGTGCCAAATGATGGCTATGCCTTTTGGTGCCTGTAAAACTTATAGTTTATGAAATATTCATGTTCAATGAATTATAATGGCAGTCAGGGTAGCTTTTTATTGGTCCAATACTGACCCATGCTGTACTCAACTTGGTACTGAACCATAGTTTAATATTTCAACTCAGTAGTTCCGTGTTTACAGTACTAACATGATTGTATTTTGATGTTTTACTATAATATTGTCTTAATACTGCTCGATTGTTGTAATATTATGCATTTTTGTGTCAATAATTGTATTGGCAATGCGGCCTCTTTCTGCACACATACAAACCAACTCTTGCCACCATCTTCTGCCACAGCTCCACTGGTCTAATGGTCTATGTCATGGACTTTCATGTGGGAGATCAGGGTTCAGAACCCAGCTAATGCTACTTTAACAAAAAATCTCTTCAAATTTCATATTGTCACACAATTACCTTAATTACAAATTCCTGCTGATGTGACAGGCACAAGCTGGTATAGAAAACACATTTGAACTTGGTCACATTTCATTCTGCAAGTCCACTGCTGCAGGCAAAGCCATGCTGCAAATGACATGCTACATGGCAATGCACACTTGTTTTTACATCGTAAAAACCCATGTCTAGTTTATTTTAATCTTGTCTCATTAGCTGATCTTCTTAACCTCTGCACACCAAAAGGTGTCTCCAGTCAACCAGCCAGTTTCTGTTAGAGGTGCAAAGGTTCAGATTAAAGGTGATCAGGCTTTTGGCTGCTCCAAACCTCTGGAATAGTCTCGCCCCTTCAGTATACTCACAGCTCAGATTATAGAAACTTTTAAATCCATGATCCAAGACTTCTCTTTTTACTTTGACACTGATTATAAACTCAAAATGGCCTCAGTAAGCTAATGCAAGTTGACGTGATGATTTATTTTCTTGTTACAGGAAATCTTTGCAGTGGTGCTGGAGGGAAGAAGAAGAAGAAGATGATGTATGTCACCACAAAAAATGCAGGTAACAGAACAATGCATACACTTAAATAAAGGTTTCTGCACTTTTTTCACTGTGAAACTTTTATTCACTTATTTTTTGCAACCTTTTATTCTTTAATTCTGACAGATTTTGTGCTAATGCTTGTTCTGTGTGGCGTGTGTGTTACTGTATGTTAGCAAAATATCTCAAAGTAATACACTGATTTTAATGAAACTTGCAGAAAGTAATTATTGGATTTAAGGGAACCCCATTCAGTATGATGGGATAGGATGAGCAAGTTAAGAAATTAGTTTTAGAAATTATATTGCATTTTTTTTATTCCCTCTTTTTGTCCTTACTTTCTTCCAGAGTTTGACAGACATGAAATTCTCCTGTACGAGGAGGTGGCCAAGGTGCCGCCTTTCAAAAGGAAAACTTTGGTTTTAATTGGTGCTCAGGGTGTTGGGAGGCGTCGACTGAAGGCCAAGCTCCTCCTGAGAGATCCACAACTCTTTGGCACCACCATTCCATGTACGCAGTCTGATGGGTTGCAGTATTTTAGTCTTGAAATCACAGTAACTTATTGAAACTTTTGCAGTTTTATTGCCTGCCACCAAAGAGAAAAAACAGTGAATGGATTTAAGGACAGTTTTAGAAAGTAGTCGTTGGATGTACATCTGTAACTGTTTAACTATTTGTAGTAAATATAAGTTCAAATGGTTGCCGCAGCTGATCCACTTGGCCAACACAAAAATGGCACTAACTCAGTCCAATTTAGATATTGTGCTAAAATCTGGTGTGGTAGTAGCTGAGAGTCATTACCAACACATACTCTGACTGTGCATATTGTAATGTCACAAGATTGTGCATAACCTCACACTCAAGCTTTGATCAAAATGGCTACAACTCTGTTATTTCTCAGTATAATATGATCTGAGTCTAAAACTCTTCATAAAGGTGGCAGGTGATACGTTCCTTTGAGGAATAGTAGGTCTTTAATTAAAAAAATCTAACAAACAGTCTTTCAGAAGCAGTTTTTATGGCATGTTTTATTTGTTTCTCTGCTCCAACACCTGATTTAGTGATTGAAATACCTCTTCATGTTCTGCAGAAGACTGTTAATCACCCATTCATTCAAATCAGGTGTGTTGGAGCAGAGAAACAAATCAAACCTGCAGGATAGCAGCCCTTGAGGATCAGGATTAGACACCACTGTTTTATGGAATATTTGTGTTGCTTTCATAACCTTGCTTCTTGATTTTGAATTGTTTTGATGACTACCGTCAGCTATATAATGTAGAAGACTGAAAGTGTGTTTTCATGTCGGATCAGACACGTCCCGAAAGCCCAAAAAGGGTGAACGTGAAAGTCGGATGTACGCTTTCACCAGCCGCAGCAAAATGGAGGCGGACATTAAGAACGGGCGTTACCTTGAATATGGAGAATATGAGGGCAACCTGTATGGCCTGAAGGTCGACTCGATACATGAGGTGGTGGAAGCAGGACGTGTCTGCATATTGGACGCCAATCCTCAGGTAAGCAAACACAGCAGGTTTCAAACTAGTCATCAGAGATTCATGTAGGACTGTAGGGCTGTGACTGTCAATATGTCTGCTTTGCTGAGATTTAACAACAAATCAGGAATGTTTTTCTTAGGTTGAAAAACAAAGAAGAAATCTGTTACTCATTTAAAAGTCTTTTAACTGCATTTATCAATTTTACAAGTTCGTCCAAACTATGGCTGGATGGATGAAAACAATTTGTTTTTATTATCTTAAATTAACAAATTACCTTCTTTGAAATTTCTAAGGACAGCCTCCATTCATTTAATTTAAGTAAGTAAGTAAGTAAAGTTTATTTACTGTATAAGCACCTTTCTTAGATATAAAATCTAAAAGCGCGTCACATAAAATAAAATGAAAACAATAAAGTAAATTAGTAAATTAAAACATCACCACAGCATTACATTCATATGAGAGCACAAGTAGTAAAAAAATAAAAACACTTAGCTAAAAGCCTGTTTGTAAAAGAAAGTTTTCAGATGTTTTTTAAAAGCATCAACAGAATCAAGGCTGCGTATACACTCACCGGCCACTTTATTAGGTACACCACGCTAGTAACGGGTTGGACCCCCTTTTACCTTCAGAACTGCCTCAATTCTTCGTGGCATAGATTCAACAAGGTGCTGGAGATTTTGGTCCATATTGACATGATGGCATCACACAGTTGCCGCAGATTTGTCGGCTGCACGTCCATGATGCAAATAGCCCGTTCCACCACATCCCAAAGATGCTCTATTGGATTGAGATCTGGTGACTGTGGAGGCCATTTGAGTACAGTGAACTCATTGTCATGTTCAAGAAACCAGTCTGAGATGATTCCAGCTTTATGACATGGCGCATTATCCTGCTGAAAGTAGCCATCAGATGTTGGGTACATTGTGGTCATAAAGGGATGGACATGGTCAGCAACAATACTCAGGTAGGCTGTGGCGTTGCAACGATGCTCAATTGGTACCAAGGCGCCCAAAGAGTGCCAAGAAAAGATTCCCCACACCATGACACCACCACCACCAGCCTGAACCATTGATACAAGGCAGGATGGATCCATGCTTTCATGTTGTTGACGCCAAATTCTGACCCTACCATCCGAATGTCGCAGCAGAAATCGAGACTCATCAGACCAGGCAACGTTTTTCCAATCTTCTCTTGTCCAATTTCGATGAGCTTGTGCAAATTGTAGCCTCAGTTTCCTGTTCTTAGCTGAAAGGAGTGGCACCCGGTGTGGTCTTCTGCTGCTGAAGCCCATCTGCCTCAAAGTTCAACGTACTGAGCGTTCAGAAATGCTCTTCTGCCTACCTTGGTTGTAACGGGTGGTTATTTGAGTCACTGTTGCCTTTCTATCAGCTCGAACCAGTCTGCCCATTCTCCTCTGACCTCTGGCATCAACAAGGCATTTCCGCCCACAGGACTGCCGCTCACTGGATGTTTTTTCTTTTTTGGACCATTCTCTGTAAACCCTAGAGATGGTTGTGCGTGAAAATCCCAGTAGATCAGCAGTTTCTGAAATACTCAGACCAGCCCTTCTGGCACCAACAACCATGCCACGTTCAAAGGCACTCAAATCACCTTTCTTCCACATACTGATGCTCGGTTTGAACTGCAGGAGATTGTCTTGACCATGTCTACATGCCTAAATGCACTGAGTTGCCGCCATGTGATTGGCTGATTAGAAATTAARTGTTAACGAGCAGTTGGACAGGTGTACCTAATAAAGTGGCCGGTGAGTGTAGGTGGCAGTGCATTCCAGAGCCGAGATGAAACTACTTGGAAAATTTCCTTTCTAAGAACTCTTGAAGTCTCCAAAGAACAATTTTTGATGTTTTTTTCATTTTATACCGTTCCTGTTCATCACCGCTTCCAGGTTTATTAACACTTTGTTTTGAATCTGCCCCACATTTTCAGTCTTCATGCTTTCTGAACAACTCCATTAAACAGTTGAGTGTTCAGCTCAATGCTTCCTGAGCAAACTGTTGTCAGTCACTAACTGACTTCCACCTGGTGCACAGAAACTCTGGTGTTAAAACTGAACAGAAGACCTATATAAAACCCATGTTTTGTATATTTGAGGTTAGATTTAATCTAATTAAAACTTAGTCCAGATCATTATATCGTGTAGCATCAAAAAAATAAAATAAAATAACCCTCAAACTGAAAGAGGGTAGATTTCCTTTTTCTCATAACTGCAGGTAAATTCTTCTGTGACATTAGTTTCATAAACTCAGGGTGCCTTGGTCGCTCGCTTCAGTCCTCTGTTTTCACACTGAGAATCACTTCAGTCCTTTTAACCATTTGATATTTCATTGTTTTTGTTTACTTGTTTAACACTGGTTTAACTGTGACCCTTCATAGTAAAAAATAAATTTAGTTTAAAAAAAAAGGTAGTAAACTTGTGTTTGGTAGATCGTTTCTTTGCTTCTTGGCAATAAATCTTATGCTGTTGGAAAGCCTGTTAATTTCCCTTTTTAAGTGGTGCTACATTTGTAAGGAACATGCATTTGTGGGATGAGCAGTAGAGCTGAGCATGTGGGTTGCACACATGGAAAATCTTCTCTGCCAAACAGCTTATTTTGCAGACCAGGTGCACAATAAAAGATTTATTACCAAGAAACATTGTTACAACAAAGAAATAATCTACTAAACACAAGTTTCCTTACTTACTGTGCTAAATATTTCTCAGACAATTTTTTTGAACAGACTCTCAAAGAGGTAGTATTTGATCTAGGAAGTAACACAAATAAATATACTGTATAATGCAAACAGGCCTCGCAGTTATCAGCTGATGTTTAGAGGTTAGTGTCTGAGGAAAAATGTAATTCAGCCTTAAATCTTTGCACAAAACAAAAAGAGACGTTTTATAGCTTTGAAAACTTTATTTTCATTTTTGCCCCCTTTTTTTATTCAGATCTATTTTGTCACACTGAAACATTTTATTTTACCTTTTTCTTTCATCTAATGAAACTATATTTGTCTCTGTTTGTCTTCTGAAGTGGTCCGATCTGGTTTGGTGGTTGAACACAATCTGTCCTGAACCACACTGTAGGATCACACTTACCAGTTATTAAAATAATAAATCTGTAACACTTTATAACATTTCCAGTAAATTTCCAGTGTTTTAATAACCAATTATTTAAAAAAAAACTGCAAATAAATTTGGAACGATTGAGTATGGAAATTACCGTAAATTAAATATGTAGGAACCCTGTAGTGAGTAAATATTTTCTCCTTGTTTTGCTAACCGAAGTATGTACCGCTGAAGAGAATTTCCTGTGAGTTACGAACTTTAACTAAAACAATTTGAACTTCCTGTCTCCTCTGTATTCATCAGGCTGGGTCATTTTCTTGATATGAGTGTAATGTAACAAGTCAGCAAATTTGAACAACTCACTACATGGAAGATATTTTCACATTTCAAAATCCTCAAACATGACATGGAAACTTAAAGGCACAGTCTGTAGGATTTTGTCAATTCTTTTAGCCGAAATTGAGATAATCACTAATGACAATAATAAAAAAAAACATGTCTAATCATTGCAGACAAAGACCTTGTTTTATTATTTTTACCTTATAAAAAGCTGTTCATATCTCCATGGTCGCGGGTCGCCACTACAGGCAGCCGCCATCTTGTCTATGAAGGCTCATGAAGGACAAACTGCGGTGGCGGCGTCAAAAACAGTTTTAGTTGTAATACTATAAATGTAATATTTGTTGTCTGTCATTGTAGCTGGGATAATTTTACTTATTAAAGCTCATAATCTTACCACTTGAAACATCACTAGCCCTGAAGCTGCTGGTAGACATCACGGTTGGAATTATCAAAGGTTTTTGACACCTGAGAGACACCGTAGCAACTCCTTTGCGTTTGGAAGCGGGGGTGGGGGTGGGGGGGAGGACCAGGGAGGATGATTCAACCACTCAACCACTAGATGTCGCTGAAAACAACAAATCCTGTGCCTTTTAAAGGTGTCTTGCATTAGGACCTCCTAAAGCCAAATAATATGTGCCGTTAAACAAAGAAGTGATGTTTCAAATAAAATATGTCCTTCAAATCTAACATTGCTTTCATGTGTTCATTCCAGTCTCTCAAAGTGCTGCGGACATCCGAGTTCCTGCCCTACGTGGTGTTCCTCCAGTGTCCAGACTTTGAAGTGCTGAAAGCAATGAATCGCTCAGCTGTGGAGGCAGGAGTGGTCACAAAGACTCTGACAGTAAGAGGAAAAATAAATCCCCTTCTAATTATTCAGATTTTGTGTCCCAGATCAGGAAATTAAACCAAGCTGTGTGTTGTGTTGCTGCAGGATGAAGAGCTGCAGAAGTCATGCAATGAGAGTACGAAGATTAAAGCAGCCTACGGTCACTACTTTGACCTCACCATCATCAGTGAGAACCTTGATGAGACCTACCGCACCGTCAAAGCTGCTCTGGAAACGGTTTCTAAAAACCCCCAGTGGGTCCCTGTTACCTGGGTGTTTTAGAAACAGCTGGGAAAACAAACAAAAAACACTGCTAAGAGTTTCTTGTGGACACACAGATGGATAAATACTAGATATGACCTTAGCAGTAGCTAGACATCATGAACAAACTGTACCTAGACTGTGTGTGAACAAACACACACCAGCCACTTTACTGGGACTTCCTGTTCATGTGCTAATTGCTGATCGGCCCACCAGGCAGCAGTTTTCCTTTTAGACATTAATGTCTGGTTCACATGGCAAGATTTTAAAGATGCTGGTTAATTTTCAAAGACTGAGAGACCCCATAAATGACTATAAAAATCAGATATAACAGGTTTGGTCCTACAGTGTGGTGTACACCCACACAGCGAAGACAGTACACAAAACAGATTTCACTCAAACATTCAGACAGGAAATCTCATGAGGTCTCTCAAGATCAAACATGAGTTCAGAGGAAATAAACATTGCAGACGAGTAAGAAGAAATGGCCGTAGTCTGTGGGCTTTTTTTAACAGAGGAAAAATGACGTCCACCAGTTTTTCTGGTGCTCCATGGCAGCTGCTTTGTCTTCCGTATTTTGGACTCCCCTCTGTTTACATTACCTTACTTCCTGATTGGCTTATACATCACAGTCAACAGGCTCGTTTATCTTCAGGGGAGCACCACACACAGCAGGAATATCTCCAGAGATTATCTGTAGAGCCATCGTGGTTATCGGGGCATCCTTAAGATTGCCGGATGGGCAAAATCGGGTCAAAAATGGGCAAAATTACCTTACTGTGTGAACCAGGCTTTAGATGTGGTGAAGATGGCTCGCTGAAGTTCAGGTTTAAACCCTAGAGATGGTCATGTGTTCTGAACTTCAGCAGGTCTTCTACATGCCTGAAGGCACTGAGCTGCTGATATTCATTGACTGATGAGTAGTTTGTGTCAACAAGCAGTAGAACAGGTGGACTTAATAAAGTGGATGTAAAATGTGTGAGCACACATTTTTAGTTATGTTGATGGGACCTGAAATCCTTGTGGGGCCAAAATCTGATTCTGGTTGTAGAATCTCTTGTTTACAGTGTCGATGTGCGGGTCGGTCCATATAAACATGCATGTCTCAAGGAGTTTTAAAGTTCAGTCTGTTTTTAAATGATTGTGCTTTTACTGACAGACTTTGTTTATGCTTAACAAGCAAGATCATCTGTCATGGCCGCCTTTAATCAGTAAGCTATGTTTATTGTCAGACACTCGTCATGTGCCATGGAATTCATATGGATATAAAAAAACATATGATCAACTTATATGAAATATTTTTTACTATCTTTTTATAGAAAAACTTAGTTTTCAAACATCATGGAAGACAGTAAATCTAGCACCTTCATCCCATTTGTTTCTGCAATAAACATTATTTACACATGCTCTTGGCCTCACTTCAACTCAAACATGACCAGGGGTTAAAGCCTACACATTTTGTGAAAACATGCTTAGTTTTTTAGTGTCGGAATACACATTCAAGGGATTTCAAAACAAAATGTCATTTTTCTGATCAGTTATGCTCCTTTTCCATTAGCGCCTCAACAGCACGGTGCAACTTGGCTCAAACTCACACAGCGTTTTCCAAAACTGTCTTCTATTTTGTTAAAAGCAGTATCAGTTTAGTCACATTTTACACWGTTTCGCCAAGTCTGTATGTATTTATTGATTGTTGTACACAGTTTGTAGAAAACCTGTAAATACACGAGGACGTGAGGGTGCAGTGCTCGCGAACAGAATGTCATTTAATGATGCCTTTGATTACATGAGTGGAAATGTTTTAGTAACACCATGTATGTGTCATCTATCTCCCCCACACGTGCTTTGCTCTTATATGCTTTTGGGTTAAAACACAAATGTTTTCAATTTTTTTCTATTCAAATTTTATTTTATTAATAAATTTTTGTGGCAGCGTCTATATATTTTTGATGAATTGTTAAAACGTGTCCATGCATTTACATACAGGTTTAGTATAAGCCTGTATTAGGAAGGTCAGTTCTTTCATTTTCCTATTTATATTAGTGTTGTAGTTTTTAACTAAGTAAACAACCCAGATTATAATTTTGTTTTTTCCCTTGCAGCTATTCTTTGACCTGAAGTTTTGGGATATACTGTATAAATAACACCATCACTCTTAAGATCTTAAAACCTCACTGTCTTTTTTTCTATCAAATCACATGAATGCAATAAGAATAATTTATGGTCAGTTTACTTATTTGTTTTTATATGTACATTTTAGCACAAAAAACATAACTTTTACAATAAGTCGTTTAATGTTATGCAAATAAAGTGGGCTGCCCTTCTTGGGTCAGCTTCTCTACTTAGGAAGGAGCAGGATCCATGTGCAGATCGATTGTGCATGTTTGTGCATGATTAAATGCAAAATTTAGAAAAAGGTAAATACAGTGAACTGATTTTGACTGTGATAAACTGGAAACATTTTAAGGGTGTACACTTCTCACCTGGTAATCACTTGAGGTAGATGCCAGCTCTCCATGGCCCTTAACAAAAAAATGGTCATCAAAGACAGGCTGAATAAGTGAATGCATAAGTATGGTTAGATGATTTATTTGACTTGAACATTTGTTGGGAGTCCATCTATTCACACAGTAGCTCTTATTTCTCCACTTACTGACTTATTTATTTAAATTTAATTAAGTCATCAACAAACTCAACTAGGGGTGCACGATACATCGGTATTGATATCAGTATTGGCCGATACTGGTCATTTTTTAGAATATTGATATCGGTCTGATATGTAAAATGGGGCCAATATTAATGTCCGATATTGATTTCCCACATTTATCTTTGTGTTTCTGTTTTAGGAGGTGAGACGGTTGGTTGAGCAGCATCTGTTTGATCATGATAGTGATATTTAAGCTGCACAGCCAGGAATAACTGAAGTAGAGCCATGTCAGAAGTCTGGTTTATTTACAGTATCATAAAAAGACCCAAGTGTGTTTGTGCGTATATGTGTAATATAATTTGTATGTTTGTGTAATATCGGTTATCGGCCATAACACCAATAATTATATCGGATATCGGCTGAAATTTTCATATCGGTGCATTCCTAAACTCAGCACCTTATGTAGTGTGCCAAATGATAGACTCTGAAGTACCTATATTCATATTCTGTTACATTTCTTTTGTCCTGGATTTTGTAGCTCATAGAACATACAAATTCTAATCTAAAATCTAAAAAAAAAAGTTTAGTAAGTCTTCTGGACAGTTTCTTTAATAAAAATTCGCAAAAAGTTAAACAAAGAAAGAAAAAAGACAGGAATATGTGATTTAAAGAGTAATAGCACATCGTAGAATTGTCTGAGTTTTGTTTATTGCAAAAAGCAAGGCACACAAATCCTAACGTAGAACCTATTAGCTTTCTGTCACAGATCTTGTGTACCGAGGCCGTCCTTGAGACCCTCCTACCTCTGACATCTACATCTAGACAAACAATAACATTTTGCCCTGGCACCTGTGACGGGCTGAGGAGAGTATAACACTTGGTAAAGTGATTACCTCTAGCAATTCTTGTCCTGATCATAAAACTGAGTGAAAACAAGATAAACAGATATGCCATAAATCTGATGTCACTGAGGTCAGCGGAAAGGTCACTAGGTCTTAGGCCTTCAAAGGGCCTGGGAAAGAATGCTACATGAGGTATTTTCCTTTAACACAATTACTCCCTTTTGATCATAAATTGGTCAATTCAAACAAACTAGAAAAATACAATTAAATCAAAGGAAAACTGMCCTGATTACTGAATTAAACAAGGTTAAATCTGAAACAGAGCTAAACTTCTAAGGAAGCAACAACAGATGACCCCAAAAAACTAACAGTAACAGAAGGAAATAAGAGTAAAATGGCCCGATAAAAGAATTATAACTAATGCAATAATACTAGAGGCAAAATCAATAAACAAAAGCTCAGGCCAGCCTAAGAAAATGCAAAAGCAGGATAAAAATATTATTTGCATTATTATGTCTGACAAACAGACTGATGAAAAAATAACATTAGCAAAAACATCAGTGATTACTGAACTGAGCAATCAAACAAAACCTTGAAACCTGTATCATGAAAAAGAGTATTTGGGAAGTGAAGATGTGAAGAAACAAATTTACTAAAATTCCCATGCCATTTTCAAAAATCTTTAAACAATAAAACGGAACCCCAAAATGTTTCTAAGCATGAACCACATAAAAAAAACAATGAAGTGATAAGAAATCAAGATTAATGAAAAATTAGGAAAAAAATCAGTCTTTGATTTGTCTAGTTCAGAAATTATCTCAACCTGACCGAGACCTTTATAAATAAAATGAAAGCAAAAACATAAATAAAACCTTAAAGGAAACAAATAAACACTTTGTCTCCACTGCTCATCTATAACAGAACAACAGGAGATCAGGAATGTGGCCTGAGCCAGTAAAAAAACACAAATCAAAAGAAATGAAAATTAATAATTAAGATAAACATTCTGCTGTTTTTGCTGTTTATGTTGGCATCGGTCCTCCATATACCTCCTGTGGGACCTCATGTAGGAGCCGTTTTAATATTTACAGTGAAACTGATGTCTCTGCTGTGTGGATTCTCATGTGAGTGTTTAAACTTGTTTTATGGCTATATCTTTGTCCACAAACATCACAAGGAAATGGTTTGTCTCCTGTGTGGACTCTCATGTGTGAGTTGAAAGATGATTTATCTCTAAATCTGTGTCCACAAAGATCACAAGGAAATGGTTTGTCTCCTGTGTGGACTCTCATGTGTGAGATTAAAGATGACTTTTTGCTAAATCTTTGTCCACAAACATCACAAGGAAATGGTTTGTCTCCTGTGTGGACTCTCATGTGTGAGTTTAAATGTGACATTTGCCTAAATCTTTGTCTACAAACATCACAAGGAAATGGTTTGTCTCCTGTGTGGACTCTCATGTGTGTGTTTAAAGATGAATTATGGCTAAATCTTTGTCCACAAACATCACAAGGAAATGGTTTGTCTCCTGTGTGGACTCTCATGTGTGTGTTTAAAGATGAATTATGGCTAAATCTTTGTCCACAAACATAACAAGGAAATGGTTTGTCTCCTGTGTGGACTCTCATGTGTGAGTTTAAAGATGACTTCTCTCTAAATCTGTGTCCACAAAGATCACAAGGAAATGGTTTGTCTCCTGTGTGGATTCTCATGTGTGTGTTTACAGTTGACTTTCGGCTAAATCTTTGTCCACAAATATCACAAGGATATGGTTTGTCTCCTGTGTGGACTCTCATGTGTCTGTCTAAATATGACTTTTGACTAAATCTTTGTCCACAAACATCACAAGGAAATGCTTTGTCTCCTGTGTGCACTCTCATGTGAGCTATTAGAGCATTTTTTCTTGTAAATTTTTTATCACAGTCTTTACACTTTACTAATTTTGGTTCTGTCGGGTCTCCTAAACGACAGGACATGTGTCTCTTAAGAAACCTGTTGTTGACATACTGTTTACCACGCTCAGAGCATTTCACAGATTTTTTGACAGTGTTCACTCCTGACGCAGGAGTCTTTCTGTTCTTCCATTCTTTGTTCCTTTGTTTAGTTTTTTGCCCAAAGACTGAAAAGTTCTTCAGCTGAGAGTCAGGACTGCTCACATCCTCTTCATCTTTATCATCCTCACTGAGTTCAGTCTCTGAAGAGCTGGAACTGTTTTTGTAAATATTTCCATCTGGGTTACTGGTAGTTTCAGGTCCTCCACAGTCCTCTTCATCAGTTGCTGTTTCCATCTGACCAGCTGAGCTGCATGTTGGAAGATCTCTGTCCTCCACCTGGTGCTGATGTAGCTGTGAGAACAGAGGCTTCTCTCTATCATCTTCACTTTTATAAGGAGCTGCAGTGACTGAAAACCTGGTGACATCAACCTCCATCATCACACCAAGTTGTCTCCCTCTAGACTGGTCCAAGGTCCCTCCTCTTTCTCTAAGTTGAGGGGTTCTGGGTCTGGCTGGTCCACACCAGGTATCCATTCTTCAGAAACTTCTACTTTAATCAGCACCGTTTGTTGATCATTTGCAGGGACCACTGAAACACATTGAGGACATTACCTTTACTTTCACACAGACCTCATTTATGTTGTTGCATTAAGTAAACAGGGTTCACTGCTTCACTGTTGTTGGTGATATATAGGAGATAACTTTGTAGGAATGGTACTGAAACCCGGTATGTTTTCAGCACCGGTTCCACGTGATGAATTTTGACCAAATTGATAAGCACTGTCGAGCAGTCTGCTTCTCCTGTAATGTCAGACTCAGTACGAAGGCGAGGGGCTGAAGGAGGAGTCAGCGAGTCTTTTTGGACTGTGTGATTCCGAAAGCAGCTGATAGGTATCGACAGTCCAAGCAGATTGCGGCTCGGGTGGTCGCCGAGGCAAAAACTCGGGTGCGGGAGGGGTTCGGAGAGGCCATAGAAAAAGACTTCCGTATGGCTTTGAGGCGAAGGGGCCAGGGTAAAGTGGTTCGCCACCAACATTGTTTATGGTGGGGATGGTGCTAGGACTGCCACAAATGATTATTTTTATTGTCSATTAATCACTGATTATTTTTTTAGATTAATCGACTGATCGGATCATACGTTAATTGRATATAGAACATACAGCTTATCGCACCAGAATGCAGCTGCTATTATAGAACCATCATTAGATTTCAGCTATATTCTAACAAAAATAAAGACAATTAAGATCATAGTTCATTAAACCTTTAATGAAATAGGCAGTTTGTTGCAACAAACAATTATTGAACTGTGTAGCATGGTGCAAACAACTGAGTAAAATAATGATAAGGCACTACAACACAAAAATAAATACATTAATTTAAAAAATGTTTAGGTTTTTCTGGCCTTCATTTGCCTCTGGCATCAAACATAACTGCAATTAAATCAAAAGAGGTAGTTACTTGAAACTAAGGTATTATTCACAAAAAAGTAAAGTTTTGGTCTCACTGACTCAAATATAACAAAAGTGCATTTTGTGCTCAGTGCTCACAACTGTATTCAACTTACTACACTCTGACTATACAATCTCAAACTGCACAAGGCTCCTGTTCATAGCCAGGAAAGTTAGCATTTCCACGTGTCTTGGAGAAGGGCTTGCTCTCTTTTGAGAGCAGATGTTCCCTGCTGCAGAGAAAATCCGCTCTGATGAGGTGGAGGTTGCAGGGATGCACAGAAAARATTTAGCTAGCTTTGATAGCGTGGGGAAACGCCCCTCATTTTCACTCCACCATTTGAGAGGATCATCCTTTTTAGAGAGTGTGGCCTCTCCAAAGTAAAGTCAAAGTTCACTTATCACAACTTGGACCTTTCGGTCCTCCTCAGTTTCTCCATCCTCATTTTCACTCTGTCTGTGTCTGACTCAGACTGAAGCAGGGTTTCCAGAGCACTCTATCTGAATTATTGACCTTCTGCAATTTTGTATCCTGTGTCCCAGTTGTTTTTGCTTCTTTGACAGCAAGCACTTCAACACTCCCCTGCAGTCTGATGCYATCTTCAGGAGTCAAAAACTTCAGCTTTCTGTATCTGGGGTCCAAGGCAGCTGCAAGAATAACTGGATTTTCTTTATCTGCTGAGATAGTGGAAAGACTCCCCCATCTCTGTATTATCCCATTTTCTGCCCTGGTAATGAAAAAATTTCCTGAGCTTGTCTCAAATTGGTTTTGGTGTACTGCCTGTGTCGGCCCTTTGACCACCTGTGGAAGACCTGAAATGGTTGTGTACTGCTGTCCACTAAGTTAAACAGTAGCAGTCTCAAAAGGTGCCAACCCTCGCTTCAGTTCTTGAAGCAGCTCCCACTGCTCTGGCTTCAAGTCGAAGTAGTGTTTCCCTCTCGGAGTTACCTCGGGATCTGAAAGAGTGGCAGTGACAGGCCAGCACTGTTCAAGGAGTCTCTCTATCTTGTGGAATGTACTATTCCATTTTGTGCTGACATCCTGGATCAGTGCATTTTTCTTAACATTCATTTGCTCCTGTTTCATCTTTAGCTTTGTACTAGCCAGCTCACTTCTTTTAAACTGCTCCACTAGCTGCCTAGCAGCACCTATAGTGCTCTGCTGATGGAGGTTTCTTTGAGAGCAGTGTTGACTATACGGCTCATCCATGTTTCTCTTCAAGCAGTCGCATTGCTCCCACCATATTGGAACCACTGTCAATGAACCACTGCTTTTATTTTGGTCGGCAAGATGGCAAACTTTGTTAAAACCTCTTTCATCAATGTCATTATATTTGCACCAGTATGCCTCTCCTCAACAGGCATGGTAGAAAGATTTAAGGTCTTCATTTTCCAATCTTCACTCAGGAAATGGCAAGACACAGCTGCCACTGTAAGCCTCTGTTGCACAACTGGTCCACACATCAGCAGTCAGCTTGAGGAAACCTTTGACACCCCTGAGGGTCTCCTTTACCTTAAAGACATGAGATGATTTATAAGAATAGTAAACATTATGAAGAAAAGCTTTTTTTTCATTAACAATATCCGTCAGTTTATGCATCAAGCCTTAAATGTATTTACCAATTCAATAATTCAGTTACCAGATATAGTCAAGTAGGTTAGATAAACATTAAACATACAGTATGTTTTAAAAAATCATCACATACCTTACCCAGTATTAATTTATTAGTTGCTCAGTCAGCAAGCTCTTAATATTATTTCATCATTGTGTGTTAGTGTGATATCTATGACATTTTAATTCTAATGTCTTTAAATGTTGCTTGTTTATTAAATCATTTATTTTACTGTGTTATTGTTGCTTTGGCAATATTGTTTTAATATATTCATGCCAAAAATCTAAATGAAATTGAGAAAGAAAGAGAGACTGACCTTCTCAAAAGTTGCACAATATTTCTTCTCCATCAATGTAGGTGAAGCGAGATCTGCTTGGTAGGTAGTTGTCATGGTAATCTGGGTTAAACTATTTAACCATGTCTTTAAATTCTTCATTGTCTACCATGGATAGTGGTCTCATGTCCGTCAGCAGCATGTTTTAAATGGACTCAGACAGGACACTGGCTTGCTGAGATGTGCATGTAGCTGGCTTTATAACAAAGCTGTCCATTGAAGAAGAGTGTACTTATTTAGCAATGAAACATAACATTAGAAAATATCAGCATTCCTTTTCAAACACATCACTGTTATAAAGTTACAGAAAACACATCAAACATGTGTGCTAAGGCTAATGAATCAAATCATCATCGCTAATGTTAACTTTTACAGCTATCAATATGAGTAAGTAGCAAGTTAACTCTCTGTTTACGCTAATTTTAGCAGCTAACTAGCAATTTAGCTTACCGAGATGATGGTCCCTCTTCTTCACAATCAGCCACAACATGCTTCCTTTTCAGGTGYTCGTGCATCGCAGTTGTGCTGCTGTGGAAGGCAAGTTCCACCTTGCAGATATTGCATTGAACACTTCTCTTTCGTTTTCTTAAAATGATCCCATACTTTTGAGCTCCGTTGCCGCTGGGTAGCCATGATACCAGTCTGTCTGTGCGATACGTCCGCACCGCGGCCTACCCACTACTGCGCATGCATGTCAAAGACAAAAAGGCAGATGCGGCAGTGGAAGATGCCGCAGCAGTATGGAGAGAAAAACAAAGCTAAAAAAAGACGACGCATCGACTATTAAATTAGTCGTTGACGATTTTAATAGTCGACATAATCGTGACTAGTCGACTAATCATGGCAGCCCTAGATGGTGCTCCTCAACTCGGGACGTTGTGGGTCGGTGGCCAGAATACTTCAAAGACCTCCTCAATCCCACCAGCACTTCTTCCATTGAGGAAGCAGAGCCTGGGGACCCTGGGTCAGACTGTCCAATCTCTGGTGCCGAGGTCACTGAGGTGGGTCAAAAGCTTCTCAGTGGCAAGGCGCCGGGGGTGGATGAGATTCACTTGGAGTTCCTTAAGGCTCTGGATGTTGTGGGGTTGTGTTGGTTGATGCGACTCTACAATATTGCGTGGACATCAGGGGCAGATCCCCTGGATTGGCAAACCGGGGTGGTGGTTCCCCTATTTAAAATGGGGGACCACAGAGTGTGTTCCAACTATAGGGGGATCCCACTTCTAAGCCTCCCTGGTAAGGTCTATTCAGGTGTGGTTTTCGTCCTGGTTGTGGAACAGCGGACTGGCTCTACACTCTCAGCAGAGTCCTGAAGGGTGCAAGGGAGTTCGCTCAACCAGWCTACATGTGTTTTKTGGACTATGTCCCTCAAAGACTCCTGTGGAGGGTACTTCGGGAGTATGGGGTACCACGCCTGTTGATACAGGCTGTTAGGTCCCTGTATCACAGGTGTTAAGAGCATGGTCCGCATTGCCAGTAGTAAGTCAGACTCGCGTCCGGTGAGAGTTGGACTCTGCCAAGGTTACCCTTTGTCACTGATTCTGTTCATAACTTTTATGGACAGAATTTGTAGGCGCAGCCAAGGTGTTGAGGGGATCCGTTTTGGTGACCTTAGGATCACATCTCTGCTTTTTGCGGATGACGTGGTCCTATTGACTTCATCAGATCGGGATCTCCAGCTCTCACTGGAGCGGTTCGCAGCAAAGTGTGAAGCAGCCTGGATGAAGATCAGTGCCTCCAAATCCGATACCATGGTCTTGAGCCGGAAAAGGGTTGGGTGCCTTCTCCAGGTCGGAGAGGAGGTCCTGCCCCAAGTGGAGGAGTTGAAGTATCTCGGAGTCTTGTTCATGAATAAGGGAAGAATGGAGCGAGAGATTGACAGGCGGATTGGTGCTGCATCTGCTGTGATGCGGGCGCTGTATCAGTCTGTCACGGTGAAGCAGGAGCTGAGCCAGAAGGCGAAGCTCTCGGTTTACCGGTCGGTCTAAGTTCCTGCCCTCATATATGGTCACGAGCTTTGAGTAGTGACAGAAAGAACGAGATTGCGGATACAAGCGGTCAAAATGAGTTTCCTTCACAGGGTGTCTGGGCTCTCCCTTATGGTGGAGTCACACCGATGCATTTTGAGCTGCAGGAGCAGCCAGTTTAMATGCAAAGTCTATGGCGGACGTGCCTCTAGGGGTCTGGCGTTGTGTCACGTCTGTTTTGCACGGGGCGCAAATAATGAGGAAGGGGCGGCAGAGTATTTTCTGTGCATGCGGTGCTGCAGAAGCAGCTGACGCCCGAGTACAAAAATCTGAACTTTCGCCGCTCGACGCGTCTTTGTAACTAATCAGAGAGACTAATTTTTTCACGTGATAGTTTCCTGAAAATTGCCCACAAAACCGAAACAGACAGTAACTCTTTAGCTGAAATGGACCGTCTGTAGTTGGATTTTCTGGCTGGAGATATCAGCACACAGTGGGTCAGCTGCTAGGGACAAAAAAAAAGTCCATCAGCTCGGTGCTACTGGAGTGGCGAAACTAACTGAACAAACCACCTCTAAATCATCTGGTGAATTAATTTATCAGATGTGCACAACATTCGCTTGCTCTTCAGTAAATAAAGCAAAGCCATTTTCCTATTTTATCTTTATTTCATCCGCCGAACACAGAGACAAGAAAAAAAAAAAAAAAAAGACGCTCCTCCCTCTTCAGACGCACGTCTGCTCTGTGTCTCGGTCTGAACATAGTGCGACCAGCTGGAGGCATTGGGCACTTTTTTGCTGCTCAAAACGCATTCGGTGTGAAAGTAGCATTAGGTGAGAAGTTCAAGTCATCTGGGAGGGACTCAGAGTAGAGCCGCTGCTCCTCCACGTCGAGAGGAGCCAGTTGAGGTGGCTCGGGCATCTGGTTAGGATGCCTCCTGGGCCAGGGCTCTAGAGTGTGACCAATTTGGTAGCAAATGCGACCTGATTTCCTAATAGTGCGACTAAAAAAATGTCCGGTCACACTGGTGCGACCGAGGGGGAGGGGGAGGGGTCACCAGCTGAAAAAAGTTTCCATGTTCCATTAAAATAATCCAGCAGTATCAATGGTCGCCCGCCGACAGTCTCATCTCTCCTAATAACACAGCGATCTGCTCGCGGGCTCAGCTCCGCACCTCCCGCGCACACACGTTTGTTGTTCTATCCTCACTTTGCATTGGCTTCCATTAATTTC
>NW_013952822.1:391474-395264 GCF_001266775.1 Austrofundulus limnaeus
AAATATATTTATAAAAGAAATAAAGAGCTGTCCCAAGAAACCTACATTAACTATCACAGCTTTCCTGTAGACAGGTTTACCTTGTGTTCCATTCTGCACTGATAACATCCAATAACTATATGTTGGTGTTGATTGAAATGGTGAAATAAATGTACAAGAACATACAAACATAAAGTGAATGTTAAAACAATACCTATTGGAATGCAGAAGGTGGGGACAGTCGGGTCGCAGATCAGATTTAAGCAATTCAGGTGATCACCTGAAATTGAAAAATAAAATATCTCAAAAACTATAATAGCACAAATGCTCATTTTAACTGCACAAACCTGCACAAACAAAGCACTAAAAAAGTAGACTATTTTGGTTCATTTCGGAGCTTGCTGGGGGGATGGTGACGTCATCGTCTTAAACTGAAAACTTGTAATATCTCAAAAACTATAACAGCACAAACACTCATTTTAACTGCACAAATCTGCACAAACGAAGCACTAAAAAAGTAGACTATTTTGGTTCATTTCGGAGCTTTCTGGGGGAATGATGATGTCATAATGAGCTAAAGACATAATATTTAATATCTCAAAAACTATAACAGCACAAACRCTGGTTTTAACTGCACAAACCTGCACAAACGAAGCACTAACCAATCCGCTTACTTGCTTGGATTTTTTGTGTGGATGGGGTGTCAGCTTCACTCAGCTCTTACAGAAGCCCTCTTTAGCCTCTAATAGATATAAACCCCTACATCTACCCTTTAGTTAAAGCAATGACCCATTCTTTAACTACTACCTGTAGCTWATCTAAAACATGATAGCTAGCAGGCAGAGGCATACATAGGATTAGCCTAATGTAAAAACCCAGCTTTAGGTTAACCTAAACCCACATAGGTGCACAACACATAGTGACCAGAAGGGCATCAACTGGGAACAACGCAGCCTTCAACACCCACCACGATGGCCCACCTCCTCATCSAAGGCTCTACAAGTGTCGACGCTCTCGACCTGCATCCTTCGGGGGGAACCATCTTCACGCTGTTCCAGTTGTCTCTTCGCTCCTGTTGGTGGTCTCCATCATCGACCCAGAGATCCCGTCTCCATCTTCGATGCAGAGATCCCCTGTTAACCTGCAACCTTCCAGAGATCGACTCTCGAAAGGGGGGTTCCAGTACTTCACTTTGCTATGCTGTTCCAGAAATTGGTTGACTCCAGGTCAGCCACAACAATCGCCATGTGGAATATATATTTTTTTTCATTGTGGATTATACTTTTCCTTGGTGGATTACTTTTGCTTCCAGTGGATTACAGACTCTGTTGTCCAATGGACTTGAAGTTTTGCATCAAAGGGAGTTACCCACAGACATTATGGGAACCGTACAAAAAAAGACAGAACTTTTTTCCTTTCCTTTTCCACAATAACTGAAGAAAAACTCTTGCCACGCAAAGTTTTCAGTTTGGATTACACCGTTTCACCAATCGGATTAATTCAAGATCAAAGACTTTCGAGATGTTCCCGTTTTCATTGCAACTAATCACCATTTGGGGGTGATAACTTCCAAAAGGGGGGATATATAGGGGTCACCTCGAGTCAAATTGTCAAGGAACTATCTTGGACTCTCAGTCCTCTGATGGGTCTTCTTATGGACAAAAACTCTGTTCCACTTAGAACTGTATGTAGGCCACCCGAGGCCACTTTCCTTCTAAATCAGATAAAAACAGAAGAATCTTCTCTTATTTGATTTATTGTTCTCTTAACTGAAAGTATTAYGCATTTTGATAATCAGAGAATGTTTATCAAAGTTACAGGAGAAGACNGAAATGTTTAAGATGTTTATAAGACGTTCAGCTCTTAAACATTTGCACTCAGTAATATTTCTGTTATTAATCATTATTCTCTGTTCATCATTCTGGTTTATCCAAGGCCAAAGATCCATAGTTGTCAATCTGAGGGGCAGGTGTCTAAAAAATTTTAACCACGAAATGTTTAAGATGTTTATAAGACGTTCAGCTCTTAAACATTTGCACTTAGAATTTTATCACTTTACATACTTTTCAGTAACTTAAACGTCTACAATTCTTGTTCAAATAAAGAATTTTATGTTTACTAGATTGTTAACTAATTATTTTCAAGTTAATATTGCCTTAATGAACAGTTATTAAAAAAATAACCTCTGATGTTAAATGCGACGTGGTTGAAAATTTGGGTGCACCTAACTTTTGTGCTGCTGTGCCTAAGAAAAAATGTTAGGCGCACCGGTGCAACCAGTGCAAAAAGTTCGTCTAGAGCCCTGTCCTGGACRCCTCCCTGGTGAGGTGTTTCGGGCATGTCCCACTGGTAGGAGGCCCTGAGGAAGACCCAGGACACACTGGAGGGACTATGTTTTTCAGCTGGCCTGGGAACGCCTTGAGATTCCCCCGGACGAGCTGGCCCGAGTGGTTGGTGAGAGAGATGTCTGGGTCTCTCTGCTTAGGCTGCTGCCTAAGGTTGAGTCTGAAAAACATCTGATTCAGTACCAAAAACTGAGAAGAACTGGGTTGGATTTGCGGGGGCAAAATCAGATTTTTCACATTCAGACAGTAATGAAAAAAATACATCTTCTTCCATTTTGCTTGTGAAAAACCTGACATGCAGTTAATGAAATTAAAATTAAAATTGTATGTGTAATTATAAAATAAGTGGCTTTAATGTATGTGTATAATGTAACGGCACATCACGTCGAGAGCTATTGTTGCAGTTGCTCCTCCACATCCACCTCTCTTATGATACATCAAAGTTGTGGGGGGGAAATGATGAAAATTTGGTTCATATTCTGTGTCACCAACACTGACACAGGCAGAGTCACATGCACTAGTCTCTCTCTCCCCCCTCCACCCCCAAAATCACCTCCAGCAATTCCCTAGGGGAAACACTGATTTTATTCCAATAGAAAAGTATCRATAAGAGGCCAGTTAAAATAACAGATCGATAAGCAATTCCGATAACAGCACTAGTATTGATAAAAACTTATATCATCCCTATTTAGCCATAAGTTATTGTAATGATAAAATTACAACAATTATTCATTTTAAATAAGTTATTATAGATATTCACTAAACACATATCAACACCTGAAATCCATGAACAAAAATCTAAGTTTAACATCAGTCTGAAGTGTCTGTTGATATCTAACCCAAACAAGAAGTGAAACTACCTTGTGCCATGTTAGACAAATAAACGAACATTCTCCTCAGTGAATATTATTACTTTGAAGTTTATCCAGATTAAAAGTATTAAAAAAAAACTACCATTAGTTTAAATATGTTACTTACAGATTTCTGACCTGAAATAGAAGCAGGTAAACGTAATGAGGACGTGTGGTCTCCGTCTTGTTGCAAGGTGGAATTATTCAGGCTTCCTGAAATTAAGAACAAAAGAATCAGAAGAGAGATATAAGAAGTATAAAAACAAGTCGGTATGTATGATAAGAAAGCATAAGAAGGAATATTACAGTGATTTATTTTATAGAAGTAATGGTGATAAGAGGGCAACAAGGCAAGTAATGAATAGTGTTCTGAAAAATCATAAAGTAAATTTGGCATTCCACAGTACTTTGTAAAGGAAAACAATGAAATAAATTATCTGAATGAAATTGTAAATGGRTTTAATCATTGTTTTCTAAATGTTAGTCCAAGTCTTGCAATTAAAATACCAAAAGTAGATAAAAATGTGAGTCATACAATCATGGGTTGTACCAACAGCATTTTTCTTGATAGGACTGATACAGAAGAAATAATGAATATTGTAAAAAAAAAAAAAA
>NW_013952822.1:396264-415615 GCF_001266775.1 Austrofundulus limnaeus
GAATTACTGAAATAAATGTACTTTTTCATGATATTCTAATTTAATGACCAGCACCTGTAGATGTCAGAAAACCAGAGCAGATATTATAACCTACAGTGGTAAGGAGTGAAAATAAGAAAAGAAAAATATCACAAAGCAAGTTCCCAGAAATGTCCAATTGACAATGAAGAAGACCAGGATATGCAGGTGAATAAAAGCTAAGTGATTTTATTACAGKAAAATATTTGTAGACTCAGGAGAACTCTGTGGGAGAGTGGGTCAGAGAGGAATGCTGAGTAATATGATGGAGCAGGATCTGAATGATTTTTGCATTTATGCTTACAGAGATCACAGGGGAGGACAAAGGATTCCAAGGAAGGCGAAGAGCTGAGGTGGGTATGATGGAGCACCACAGCTGATCCAGAGGGGAGGTCCAAGGAGGTAAGTTTTGCAGGTAGGTAAGTTGGTTCCAGGCGGTGTTCAAACACACACATGAGAATTAGTGCTACCAAATCCCACAGAATGTTCCAGCGAGGAATGGTTGTGCCTCAGGTGCTTAAATACCAAGTGCCTCATCAGAGAGGATCGGAACAGGTGAGTAGAAACTAGCTTCCCAGTCAGTAACCAAGACAACACAGAATCTCCACAACAAAAAGTGCAGGATTTTTACCCAGCCCTCTAAGCTCCTGATACACCAGAAAARGAACCTGATCTCATCGATGAGAATAAAGGCAAACCCTCAAATCTCTTGGTAATGTCTTGACTTTCTAAGTGTGTTAAACAAAGATTTAAAGGGATAGTTCASTCATTTTGATGTTCTATCAAATAATAATCAATAGTTAGACCTTATCAGCTGTGACATCAATTACTGAAAGGTGGGTTCATGCGGAGAAGAAAGGACTGCAGCTCTCTGAGGAGAACAATCTTCATGAATTCCAAGGCAATTGTTGCTACCAGACGTTTGCTGGATGTAATTTTATTTCATTTAATAGGTTTCCAAGTGTCAAAAACACCCAATGAGGCTTTATAATCTCTATTCACAGTGAAGCAGAGGAAGGTAAAGGTAAGGTGTGGATAAAAATAAGAAATAAATAAAAAAATAAAAAATAAAATGGGATTGTTTGGGTTTATTACAGAAATCAGACTGGATCCTCCAGCAGGATTTGATGTTTGTTGCAGTCTTCTGGTTCCATAGATAATAATATTTTTGCAGCATTTGGCAAAATGCAAATAAACCAAATTAAATTAATTTGATTAAGTTTTATGTTGAATTATTTTAAAGTGATACTGAGTGAACACTGTAAATGCAACAAAGAGTAAAGACAATTTATTTTATAAACTTATATAATAACACACTCAAACAACAATACACTCAGAGACCACAAGTCAGAAAACATCATTATCAGTTTAGATTTTGTATTTCATAATGATTTTCAGGTTTTTACTCAACTGAAGACTGATTGTCATTTCTCATTTTAATAAAATTTTAAATAAAAYCTTAAGCTGCTATAACAAAACTTTCGATAACTAAATGTTTTTGAGTGCTGAATGACCGCTRAGATTTGCAGATGAAGTTGAATTTGAGTTGTTAAAGCTAATAAGTCAAAATATTGTGTAAAAGCTAAAAGTAGCAAAATAACTGAAAACTAAAAGTTGCACAAAGACACAAAAATCCAGCCTGTTAAAGCAGATTTAAAAGAAATATTGCTTTTAAAGGAACTGAGGAGTTATCAAAGTAGGGAAAATATTTACAAATAAAATTATATATTTTGAAAATTATGAAAGTTACAAAAAACAAAACATCATAGCATTCATCTCCTAAATGAACTGCATGAATGGCTAAAATAGCACAAAGTGTGCAAAAGTAATAAGATGGCAAAAACTAGTGGGGGGGGCGGGGGCATCAAACAGTCAAATAATAACCTAAGTATTTGCAGTAGAGGAACAGGTGTTTTTTTCCCTAAGCAAAGCTCCACAGGCATCAGTGTCCTCAGTTCACACCTTCAGAGTCTTCCTGGTCCAATTAAACTCAGGGACCTCTGAAGAGACCAATCCACACTTCCAGGGTACTGATTAAATCCTGGACAATCCCAGCCTTGTCCTCACACTGCTCAGGTCTGTGAGGGAGGTTCTGCAGAAGTCACAACCCTCAGTCCAGCCCTGGGCTTCTCCTTCTTTTGATGCCAAGAATAAAATGATAAACATCACAATTTTGATTCTGTCTCAATGTAGATTCTTTCTGGTATTTAAAGACCTACAGCRAGGAAAAAAAGTTTTTATTCAGTCACCAATTGTGCAAGGCCTCCTACTTAAAAAGATGAGCGAGGCCTGTAATTGATATCATTAGGCCTCGACTATAAGAGACAAAATGAGAAAACATATCTAGAAAATCACATTGTCTGATTTTTTTTAGGAATTTATTTGCAAATTATGTTGAGAAATAAGTATTTGGTCAATAACAAACAAGCAAGATTTCTGTCTCTCACAGACCTGTAATTTCTTCTTTAAGAGGCTCCTCTGTCCTCCACTCATTTCCTGTAGTAATGRCACCTGTTTGAACTTGTTATCAGTATAGAAGACACCTGTTCACAACCTCAAAAAGTCACACTCCAAACTCCACTATGGTGAAGACCAAAGAGCTGTGTAAAAACACCAGAAACAAAATTGTAGACCTGCACCAGGCTGGGAAGACTGAAGGCTCCTGCATACTGTTGTGATCTGTTTTGCTTTAACAGTATACTGTATGTTGTTCTTCCATACCACTAGGGGGAGGTCAGACTTTTATCTTTTGGTATGCTGGATTATAGGCCTCCCTGTGGACCTCTCTTTCTCTTTTTATAGAATCCAACCTGAGTTTAAGATAAAGATATTGTTCATAAATACTACTGCAGTCCACCTTCTTCTTTAGGCTTCCGCCCAGGTAACTACACATATTCCCTCCAAACTGCAGAAATGGGTTTGGATTGTTGCAGTTTCATGACAAAAATTGTGTCRTTCTGTTCGCATTGTCGATATTTCGGCAGCTTCTGACGCAACCCTCGGGTCGAACCTTTTACCCTCCTCTACTTAAGAACACATACGAACTTTATTGTGTGATTGGTCGGAAGTTTGTGGGAGTGTTTGTTAGTGCTGAAAGTGCTCAGACGCTGCATTTTGCTTCAACCACTTGATTAAAAAAAGAAGAAAAAAATCGACTCGCTTCCAGAGCTGACTGTTGTACCAGGAAGCAGTGATTTATAAAAGTCAAACGGTCAAAAACTCATGGATGGAGATAAAAAAAAAAGGCATTTTGCACAATGGAATTTGACTGAGAAAAATTTTGGAGTTTTAACTGAGACAGATTTGTGGATAAATAACATCAGGTGACGGGTCTCAGACTTTTTTTTCTGCACCGCAAACTCCAGTGGTAGGAACCCCCCTGTAGTRASGTATGCTGCAGCTGGAGGGGTTTCCCAGGAGCTTGGTGCGGCATGTCTCAGGGACTATGAAAGGTGTGTGTGAAAACAAACGCCAAAAAAAACCACATGACTGCGCATCAACTGTTCGGCTTCKGAGGGAGTATGCAGGAGCCCTGAATCTGCAGTAGGCAAGCAGCTTGGTGTGAAGAAATCAACTGTGGGAGCAATAATTAGAGAATGGAAGACATACAAGACCACTACTAATCTCCCTCGATCTGGGGCTCCACGCAAGATCTCACCCCGTGGGCTCAAAATGATCACAAGAACCAGTGGCGGCTGGTCAATAGGGGGCGCTAGGGCACCGCCCCACCACTAGTTTTTTGTACACAAAAAAATAAAAAAATWAATAAAATAAAAGAGGAGAAAAATGTCGCTCACTGGGCTCAGGTGATCTTCACATCTCCTCTGACCACAGTTGAATCTGAGAGGAGCTTTTCAACACTGAAGACAATCCAGAATTTCCTCAGGTACAACATCACATCTCACTGCACTGACCATGCTCTCTATAGAGAATAATCTTGTTAAAACATCCCTGACTTTAACCAGAGTCATGAAGAAATTTGCTTCTCAGTAACAGAAGGGCAAAATTTATRTACAAAAAAATAAAACACTACATGACATTGTAATGCTGCTTTCTTATTTTCATTTGTTTAATAAATACACTGGCGTGATACAACTTAGTAAATGTTTTGTTTGCTTTTGGAGATGAGCCTATTTTAGAATTGTAGCCCCCACTGGAGAAAAATTCACCAGCTGCCACTGACAAGAACAGTGAGCAAAACTCCCAGAACCACACGGGGGGACCTAGTAAATGACCTGGGACTGACATAACAAAGGCTACCATCGGTAACACTACACCACCAGGGACTCCAGACGTGTGCCAGACATATCACTCTGCTTAAGCCAGTATATATCCGGGCCCATCTGAAGTTTACCAGAGAGCATTTGGATGTTCCAGAAGAGTATTGGGAGAATGTCATATGGTCAGATGAAACCAAAGTAGAACTGTTTGGTGGAAACACGACTCATCATGTTTGGAGGAGAGTGAATGTTGAGTTGCATCAAAAGAACACCTACTGTGAAGCATGGGGGTGGCAACATCATGTTTTGGGGCTGTTTCTCTGCAAAGGGACCAGGATGACCGATGCATGTACATGAAAGAATAAATGGGGACATGTATTGTGACATTTTGAGTGCAAACCTCCTTCCATCAGCAAGGGCATTGAAGATGAAACGTGGCTGCTACTCTGGATTGTAATACTTTTTTATGTTGTACTCAGTTCTCTGCAGAATCTAAGGCTATGCACCTATTTGCTGCTTCTAGAACTTTTGGTAGTCTGCCAGACTTGCAGCTTACTTACTAAGCAGATTAACACACTGTTRAATTCCCTACACGTTTGTTGTGGGTCATAGTAAAAAGAAAAAAGTWGCTATCAGCAATACTTAAGTCAGGCAGCTCTCACACCTGCTGCAAAGTGTGAAGAGATTCAGCCTTTCAAARATCTGCTATTGTAAGATTTTTTTTTCTTTGCTATAGTGACCGCTGCTCAGGAGAGACATTTAGTCAATAAATACTTTAAGTTTACAATCTAATTTGATCATATTTACTGTGGCTTAAGGTTTTTGCCGGACTGCTAATCAAATGAACAGCAACAAAAGCCCTTTTCAAACTTCTGGCGACATAATAACACAAGCAGCCAGTGTATCAAAGTGCAGCATGGTTATGCAGATTAGATCATAATGTTGATGAGCGCTGCAAGCACAAGCATCGTGAAGAGGGATGTGAGAGGACCTTCTGCTCTTTAGCCTCACTTCATTTACCACGTTGCATAACTTTTTTTTTCTTTTTTTGAAAATTATTCACACAAACTCATTTATGCAAGCTGATCGCTGCACTTGAGAAATTGTCTATGTCATGTCATGTGTCACTTCCGAGGCCTGCGGGCAAAATGTAGCCTGCCATGRCATTTTATGTGGCTCGCAAGAGCTTCAAAGATATACTAWTGTCTTAAAATAAGTGTATGCTGTGTTAAGGCCAGCAATAACCATAAACTACAATTCCCATTATRCATGTTGATTATTTTACTTGCAAATAATGGCATCCCACCACTAGGTGGAGATGCACACGTATAAAATCTCCATTCCACTGTGTTTTYGCCGGCTACGTTTACTGCCGCCCAGTTGTACTGGTCATAAATTTAAACTGGAACACCCCTCCAGTGGGAATACGCAGTCTGAAAATGGAAGAGTTCGTGTAGTACTTTTAAGTGCTTATAGGACAAACAATGTTTCTGTACAGGAAATACCACATAGAGCTCAGTTATTGTCTGTTAGTGGTGCTCAATTGTATCAATGAGACAAGGAACCTGACATTTTGTGTTTAGTGGAAGATAAACAAGAAATATGGAAGCTAATTACAAACTGGCCCTTTGAGGGCAACCATAATGCTCATGTGGCCTTCAAGACAAGGGRGCTTTACACCCCTGGTCTATGCGCATTTATGCACATTGCTTGTCACRTGTATTTGGTTTGCATGCAGGAGATGTGTAGAAAAGATCAACCTAACTCTGACAATATTAAAGCTGCTGATCAGACCTATCACTGGCTGCTGTAGCTGACGGAACAGTATTTTGCTGTTATTTTGTCTGAGAGGAGTCCTTTCATCTGGCAGTGTCATTTTAAAAGGTCATCTTTCTCCACAAAGACTAGCCTCATTAGATTCATCACTCCAACACAAAATGTTTCAGGGGCTCACATAGATGTGTGCAGATGGCTGTTAATCTGTCAGGTTGCAGAACATTTTWAGATGAGGTGAATTTATTCAGGACCAAACAAAAAATAATATTCAACCGCTTAACTCTAAATGTTATAGGTGTTTATTTATTAGTTTTATATATAATAGACTTTCCTCCAGGTCTTGTCCCTTGTGTTGCTCTGTTTTAATACCAAGCTGGTTTGGGGATTTTCAGTTTCTTCTATGAATTATTCTTTATGAGAGCACTTGCTGTGAGAACTGTGAGAAATTGGTGCAACAAATTTGTCCGGCTTTGYAGCTGAGTATCATCTCTTAAAATTATGATGAATTAAATTGAGATCATTACTTTTGACAAGAAACAGCAATTACGAGTTAGAAATGTTAAATGTAAGCCCAGTTGGACCTAAAAACTAACAAAGACAAATGAAAGAAAGATAATGGCATTTTACTTGCTAGAAAAAAAGACAATGTTTTGTTCATTGGGATTCATCCCACTCTAATATCCAATAGTGGCTTTGAAGCTATGAACTCAGTGTAAGGTGYTTTTCTCCACATTTCCAAAAATCAAGATCAGTGATCAGAATGCCAGCCCATTTACAGACAGGGTTTTGTGTCTTCATGTCATGACTGGAAGGAAAACCCGTGAAAATCACTTTCCTAAACCATCCATCCATTTTTTTTGTACACACTTCTTCCTTTCAGGGTTGCGTGGGTCACTGGTGCCCAGCAGTCAAAGTGCGAGGGGCGGGGTACACCTTGGACAGGTCACAAGTCCATCACAGGGCCACACATAGAGACAAATGAGACAAACAACCACTCACACCTAGGGACAATTTAGAGTTACAAATTAACCTAACAGTCATGTTTTTGGTCTGTGGAAGGAAGCCGGAGTACCCGGAGAGAACCCACGCCTGCACAGAGAGAACATGCAAACTCTACCCAGAAAGGTCCCCGGGTCGGGATTTGATCCGGTGCCCCTCTTGCTGAGAGGCATCACCTCTACCGAGCCACCGTACCGCCACTTTCCTAAACCAATGTAGATATTTTGCAACAACAAAACTAAACCTAGTCATGTCATTTATTTTGTCATACATTGTAAATGTAACTCTCCAACCTAAAATTTGAATGTAAGAGAGACGATAAGCAAGAATTTAAAAGAAGGTTGTCTTTGTTGTGAATAACATAGTGAAACATTGTGCATTTACATTCTCGTGTAGCTAGACAACACAGAATCACAATCGCAAATTGAGACAAAGCAGTCACATCATCAAATTTTCACATCTTTGTTGTGAAACCAGAACATTATTCACCATCTGACATTTTGTCTTAGGATTATAACCACAAGGCAGTTTGTCAGACAACTGGTTAGTTGATTAGTCAGTCAGTGTGTCAGCTGGCTGGCCAGTCAGTTGGTTATTTGTTTAGTTGGCTGGTTGGTTGATTAGTCAGTTGGCTGGTTGGTTGGTCATTTGTTATATCAGTCAACTGATTAGCTGGCCAGTCATTTGATTAGCAGGTTGGTTGGCTGGTTGGTTGGTCATTTGTTATATCAGTCAACTGATTAGCTGGCCAGTCATTTGATTAGCAGGTTGGTTGGCTGGTTGGTTGGTCATTTGGTCTATCAGTCATTTGATTTGCTGGTTGGTTGGCTGATAAACAGGTTGGTTGATTAGCCAGTTCATTAGTTGGTTACTTTATTGTATACTTTTACTGTTCCCATGGGAACATTTTTAGTAGGACTGGACTGCACATTGCCTGAATTTATTCACATTTGACAGAACAAAATTGCACCCTGTTTAGGACTATATGATCAAAACTACTAATTATAAATTTGAGGGGGGAAAAAAATTCCAGAAATATATTTGTTTTTAAAAATTAAAGGATACAAATATACCTTAATTAAATGCACACCTTCGAGTATCAGACAAACTGTCTTCTCATTCCATGTTCCAAACACTACTTGTTTCAAACCCRTTTAAAACACTGACACAGATACACAAAACTATTCTTAAATCAATTACATTTACATTGCAGAGCTTTAWCTGTCTGCCCGAGTTTGGCTCATTCATGTCAGCAGCAATGACACTGTGTAATGTCAGAAACCATTGAAGTTATTTCTGCATACAGCGGGTAAAATAATTATTGAACACGTCACCATTTTTCTCAGTAAATATATTACTAGAGGTGCTAATGACATGAAATTTTCACCAGATGTTGGTAACAACMCAAGYGATCCATACATACAAAGAAATCAAACCATAAATGTCCAGAAATGAAGTTATTTGTAATMATGTGGAATGGCACAGGGAAAAAGTGTTGAACACRCTTACTGAAATTTATCTAATACTTTGTGCAAAAGCCTTTGTTGTCAATGACAGCTTCAAGATGCCTCCTGTATGGAGAAACTAGTGGCATGCATTGCTCAGGTGGGATTTTGGCCCATTCTTCCACACAAACAGTCTTCAAATCTTGAAGGTTTTGTGGACCTCTTAGATGAACTCTGATCTTAAGTTCTTTCCATAGATTTTCTGTTGGATTCAGGTCAGGTGATTRGCTGGGCCATTCCAGCAGCTTTAGTTTCTTTCTCTGAAACCAACTGAGAGTTTCCTTGGCTTTGTGTTTGGGCTCATTGTCTTGCTGAAATGTCCAGCCACGTTTCATCTTCATCATCCTGGTAGATGGAAGCAGATTTTTATCAAGAATGTCTCTGTACATTTTTCCACTCATCCTTCCTTCAGTTATTTGAAGTTTGCCAGTACCATATGCTGAAAAACAGTCCCACACCATGATGTTCCCACCTCCAAACTTCACTGTTGGTATGGTGTTTTTGGGCTGATGTGCAGTGCCATTTGACCTCCAAACATGATGTGTATTCTGGCATCCAAACAGTTCAATGTTGGTCTCATCTGACCAGACTATATTCTCCCAGTATTACACAGGCTTGTCTAAATGTTGTGCAGCAAACTTTAAAGGAGCTTCAACATGCTGTTTCTTCAGCAGTGGAGTCTTGCGTGGTGAGCGTGCATACAGGCCATGGTGGTTCAGTGCATTACTTATTGTTTTCTTTGAAACAATCGTACCTGCTAATTCCAGGTCTWTCTGAAGCTCTCCACAAGTGGTCCTTGGCTCTTGGACAACTCTTCTGATAATTCTTTTCACTCCTCTGTCAGAAATCTTGTGAGGAGCACCTGGTTGTGGTCGGTTTATGGTGAAATAATGTTCTTTCCACTTCTGAATTATGGYCCCAACAGTGCTCACTGGAACCTTCAGAAGTTTAGACATTCTTCTGTAACCGATGCCATCATTATGCTTTGCAACAATAAGGTTGTGAAGGTCTTGAGAGAGCTCTTTACTTTTACCCATCATCAGATGGTTCTTGTGTGATACCTGGTCATCACTTGGGACTGAACCAGCTGATATTAACTTGCACTGACAAGGGACAGGCTTGCTTTCTAATTAGTGAGAGAGTTCAGCTGGTGTCTTGTCTTTCCATGCCTTTTTACACCTCCCTTTCTTCATGTGMTCAATACTTTTTCCCTGTGCCATTCCACATTATTACAAATAACTTCATTTCTGGACATTTATGGTTTGATTTCTTTGTATGTATGGATCACTTGGGTTGTTACCAACATCTGGTGAAAATTTCATGTCATTAGCACCTCTAGTAATATATTTACTGRGAAAAATGGTGAYGTGYTCAATACTTATTTTACCCGCTGTATTGTCACTTTGCAAAAAACTATGTAGGATTCCTGCCAAAGCTGGTGAATGATGACATGTCTAGAAGCATATCATCCTTCAACCACYGGCTCTTTGAAGTCCTGCAAACAATGCATAGACTGTTGTGGACTAAAAACATGACAAGGCAAAACTGAAACCAGATGGTAGACTTGCATGGTTAAAACTTCACTGCTGCAAAGCATAAAAAGCACACATTTTGTACTTCATTAGGTCCAAAAAATAGGCTAGTTAAATCTAGCTTTTATAAAAGTTGTTATTATCTGTAAAATTTTCAAATGATCGGTTTGCTGGTTGAAAGGTGTAATTATGCAGATGAATACTGGAGTTCACTTTTCTGCAAATTGATGCAGCAATAATCTGTAGACCACATATCAAACTCAAGGCTTGCAGGACAAATGTACTTTCCATATTATTTCTGTATGAATTGTTTCACATTTAGTCAGTTGAACACATAGTCCTTTTCAGTGTTTACAAGAGGACATGTCAAAACATGGTGTCTATGCACAAAATACCACATAGAGCTCAGTTATTTTTTGTTAGCGTTACTCAGACGTAGTAATGAGAGGAGGAACGTGACATTTTATGTCTAGTTGAAGTTAAACACAAAACGTGGAAGTTATCAGGCTTATGTGGCCCTCAGTGAAAAAGAGGTTGACACCCCTGCCGTAGACTGTTAAATATGTGTTTCTCATTGGGAAAATTTTTCATAAATTTTTATTTTTAAAATTTCAGTTTTTGTCCCAAAGTAAGTGGTTCTACTCTTACATAGTAGGAAAAAAATCCTCAAATCCTGAGTTGTTTTCGTTAAACTCAGAACTCAACATTGAAAGTGTTAAAAGAGACAAACAGGGCTCACTTCTTTGTTTTCTTCTTTTTAAATGCGCATATTGATCCGAACCTCCTTTTCACCCAAGAAGCATCACAGTGCCTCTATACGCTGCTGCCCTGATTCATTCAACACCCACACACACTTTCCACTCGCAGGATGCCTTGTCATCTCCCTCATTTGAAATTAAACAGCTAGCAGAGCCCCCGACGACTCGGTTGCCATCTCTCTTTCACGTCCCTGCAGTCCATCATCTGCTCACTTCAGTCCACGCCGCTTTGAAGTTCATAAACTGTGAAGCAAAGGATGGCTGATCTGATGGTCACTGCAACTGAGGCAGAAAGGACCCGGTCAATAAACTCGCCGAGTGAGATGCCTATTTTTTTCTTTTTGCAGAGGCACAGACAGACATTAAAGCCAGGCCTGTAAAATCATGCATCCACACACATTTCACTTGTTGCTCCAACCGTCGTCCTGTCTCTGACTGTGGTGATGACCCTTTGAAATAGAAAAATGGTTGTGAAAATAAACTCCTACCTCTATTTTTAGGCAATGAGCACTGCATATTTCTGTGGCGTCTTTAAAGATGAGCACTGTAAGCATATTTAATTTATTTTCAGTTACCTGAGACAAAGGATTCAAATTTATAGAAAAATATGCGTGACACTTCCCCTTACTGAAACCACTCCATCACTGCCACACACCACAACTACTGCATGTTCACATCATGACGATTTAGGAAATCAGTATTCAGGCCTAGGCTACAAGCTGTTAAAGGGCTGCTGTTCAGACATAATGAATGTGTTCAAGACCAGACTTCATGTAAAGGGAATGTGGGGGGGGAATGAAGTTCACTTGACCTCAATATATTCCCCTCAGCTCCTGAAAATTGCTTTCGCTTTGGTCCTTCCACTTGATATCTTTTCACCAATCACAAAGAGTCACAAAGATCCACCGAGTGTCCTCTGTGCCTGTGCACCGTCAGCGCTGCTGTCATAGCTACGATTGGGCTTAAAAGCATGATGCACATATGCCAGCTCAGCAGCTGTCACCTAAAAGTGAGGAAGGCCAAAGTATGAAAGGAAATCTGTTCTTGCTTGACACTTTTCAAGTTGCAAGAATGGCAAAACACTGGAGTGGCACAGAAGTCCATGGGGTAAACAGTGGCAAACAAGCCACTGTCTGGAAAAGTGTATATTTTGCAAAAGGGTCTTTCAAAAGTACTCAGAATCCCCAGTCAGGATGTAAACAGCAAAAACTAATTACAAACAACTGCCAAAACATGCATAAAACTGCATAACGTTTTTAAATTCAAATATTGGCAACTTTTATTTTCAAASACAACATTTTTAATACTGTTTTTGTCCCTGAGGGTTTGGCGTCAATCARGAAGTTGTATTTATATTATTGTAACATAACAGAGATTCTCAGGTACAGGATGTCATTAGGGTATAAAAATGTCTGCACAGGCAAAATCCAAGCAATCTCTGCTTGTTGTCCGTAAGTAGCAAAACTTTTAGGACAATGAGCACTTATTCCTGTTGACATTGTGGGGCGCCCTCCTTGGATAACGGTAGGAGAAACACTGCTAGGGTCTTTGCAGAGCTGTGCACTCTCCACGTGTTTCTAGTTTGATTCCTTTATTTATTTTTTGTTGGCTTTTAAACAAAGCGAGCTACAGAACAGTGTCTGTTGCTCGTAAATTGTTACGCACAGGAGAATATCCCAACCAATTCAGCCCATTTTCAGTTTGAAAAGTTAAAAAAGAGCTTTATTTGAGCTCCTTTTTTTATTATCTCAACTACATCCAGAATGTCTTGACTACATCTGTTTACCTCAGTGATTCCAAAAGTTGGGGCTGAGACCCAGCTGTGGATCATGAAACATCAGTGAGGGTTCCCAGATGATTTCCAGACATCAACCTAAATGCAAATAAATTGCTAATGGAATAGCTTCATTATATTTAAGGTAAAAATATAAAATCACAAATGAATGAAAGTTCAACCTGGAAGAACTCACACAAAGACAGACTGAAATTAGGAGGTTTATTGACATGACTGGACCTACATGGTTATTGACATAAATGGCATTAGAGTTTGGCGCTCGGACCACGGCAGAGGACGAGAGCRCTGAGTGAAGCTGTAATCTCAGAAGAGATGCTTTGAGTTAGCGGATAGGAGTCAGGCGACACTGGTGGTGGAGGTTCAAAGAGGGGTGCCTGATGGGTGGAGGAGGGGTGGTGGTAGGTTCACGGCCAGCTGGCATGCAGACAGGGCGATTGAAAYGATTGGCTTTTATTCACTGGCAAACCGGAGCTGATTGGACGTGGCTGGGCTTGCGACGTGGAGGTTGGCAGGAGCAGGTGAGGCTATTTGTCTTCCAGAGTTAAACTTTCGTTTAAATTCCATTCATCAGCTTTGTTTGCATTGTTATTATTCCCATAATTAAACAGAGGTTTTTTTGGGGTTTTTTTTTAGCTAAACTTGCATATACAGTAACCAGTAATAAATAAATCAGTAATATCTGGAGTCACAAATTTCAGCAATAGTTATTTTGCTAAAAAGTTTGAAAACCACTGACTTACTTTATCTTCACTTAAATTTTAGTCGACTTTATCAGGGATTATTTTRTGTTTTCAACAAGCTGGATATGTAGTCTTCTGAAGTCTTTCTTCATACTTCAACTTTAGGAACATTTGGCTTGCTGGGCTACCAAGAGGATTATCTGGTGCACACCAAATAATATTGCATTCCCACAAGAATGCCTCCTGAGGTGCACCAGATAGTTTATCGTGTGCATGAAAARCCTATTTTAAATATTTTGTTCCACCAAAGTCTCCTCAAGGACTCGGTAGGTTTTACATAGCCTTAAAGATTTCTTTGGATTTTTTCCCTCCTGTGATAAACTTAGACTTTGATAAAACTCTGTTTTTAAATAAGATGTGCCACCCACGCAAGGCCTTCTCACCTTGCTTCTTAAAAATAYGGCATTAGTTTAACTTCCTAACCAAAAGATTTATGTAGGTCATGCACATTTAGAAGTATTTGTACTTTTCAAAAGGATCACAAATGTTCACAAATTTGTTCTTCTAAAMAGCAAAACTTAAGCATAAATGACCAACCTCAGTGAAATCAATGTTTTTTGATTAAACAAATATATTTAGATCTTACACAGTTCTGAGTATTGAGTGGAGCTGAATTTACACAGCTGAAATATTTGAGAAAAGCTGAAAGTACTCAATACAGAAKAAAGATGGCATTCAAGGAGGGGATTTTTCAAACCGTGAAGAAGAATTTGAGAAAGYGAAAAAAAGTGATGGGGAATTTTAACAGCTTATGATTTGGCTTGTATGAGACCAGAACCTGCTTTTTACCAGACATTTCTAAAAKATATATTTCATGCAGCAGTTGTGATTTTTTAAATGCCTAGTTATTTTCACATTTGTGTGCCTCCAAACTTTATGTCTGCTATAAAACTGCTCCCTGCTTGCTCATGAATCATGTTAAAATGGGATTTTTAATATTGTAAAGTAGTTATATAAATATATAAAAACACACATTGGCTCTGGGGATAGAAAARTATTCACATGGAGATAAACACATCTGCTTTTATTTATTTTTTTATTTTTTACATTTATTTAAAGCAGATGGCAGTTTATGTGATCTCACAATTCAGCAGCACTTGCTTTCAGCTTGTTCAAGTGGAGCCTGGGGCGAGAAAGGTTGTTAGCCATTGTTGCATAGACAGGTATAGTAATTACATTCTCCTCCATTCAATCACTATCTCCATACAACACCAGCAAACCTCGCTCAAACTCCATTATACGCTTACCAATTGGAACAAAAGCACAACATTCAGTGGGTTCTGGCACTCCAAAAGAGATAGTAACCTTCTTTGGGGTTGCACATCAATTTGTGTCATGTCAGAAGCTGTAGAATATGACTTTTAATTTATGGWCTTGGAATGGAAGGTTTGCATCAGCCTTAAGAATAACATCTTGGAAAGAGAGTTCTTGAAAGCCCTTATCCTCAGTATGATTCTTTTTTTTAACTTAAAGTCACTGCTGTGTAAAGGTCCCCTAAAGAGGAGCTGCAGTGTATTCAGACCCTCTTTACTTTTTTCATTTTTTTTATGTTGCAGCCTGATCCTACAACTGTTTTGAAATGACACAGAAATGGAAAATGTAATGACCCAATACAATACAATGATATTTGTATTTTATGATATTTTAAGTATTCAGACCTGTTACTTTGGACTGAGCTGAAGCACCACTGGCAGCAGTTTACAGCCTTGGGTACTTTTGGGTTTCATGCAACAAGTTTTGAACATCCAGATTTGTGGATTTTCCGCCATTCTTCTTCCTTTTTCTGCTTTCTTCTCAAACTCAGATCAGCTGGATGTAGTGGACAGCCACTTTCAAGTTTTTCCAGAGGGTTGAAATTAGGGCTCTGACTGGTACACTTCAGGACATTCTCCTTTGTTGTCTTCACTGCAGAGATGGGGACTCCACTCGAATTTAGACTTGAGTCGTACTTAAGGCCCTACTATTAGAGACTTAGACTTGGCTTGGACTTGGACCCTAARGACTTSAGACTTTTGGTTTGATATTTGCAAACAATGCAAGTGTTTTTACTGCCCGGCTCACGATTCTCACTCCCTAAATACACCTCCGTGCTCTGCTCCCCTGAGCACAGGAGAGGCCAGCGCCATCCAATGTTAATGATGCAACTTTATTCAACGCCATGACAAGAGACTGGCAAAATGCAAAGTGTGTGGAGTCCAAATCCAAAATTTGTTTTTGTGATGACTTGTGCATCCCCTTTACTTTAAAGATTCTGGTTCATCATCTTCCCTGACATGCTTTTATGCATTTAAAAATACATTTTCTGTTATTTTATTGTAAAATCAGCAGCAGACTTGTTGGATTTGTTCTTTGTCAATGAAAAGATACAATTACAGTATGCGTTTGTAAGACTACGAGTGCAAAATACAGTGAACAATACTCTAAATGCTTGATTGCTGTTATTTCAACATTAACCTTGTCTGTATCTTTAAAACAGTATTATGTTTTAATAGTATTATTTAAACATAATACTATGTTTTAGTATTTGATTGAAATACAGTATTAAATAATATAATCTAGTGTAGTAAGAATACCTTTGATCAAAAGTAATACCTGCAATGAGACTTGGACTTGAGATCAAGAGACTTGAGACTTGACTTGGATTTTTGGTCAAAGACTTGAGACTTGACTTGGATTTTTGGTCAAAGACTTGAGACTTGACTTGGATTTTTGGTCAAAGACTTGAGACTTGACTTGGATTCTCAAAAAAAAAACTTGCGCCCATCTCTGCTTCACTGTTTATTATTTAGGATCCCCATTAGCTGGGCTTTACACCCATCGTTAAACCATCGGCCCATCATTAAAAACACACACGATACAATAAAAATATTCAAAATGTATGACAGACGACAAGTGTAACATTAATATCAATTCAGCTCTTGATTACAGTTCTTATAAAAAGTTGATACATTTATAAAATATATAATTATAACCATTTTTTATAATAAGTTGCTCCAACAAAGCATCCATCCATCCATTTTCTGTACACGCTTATTCCTTTCAGGGTCGCGTGGGTCACTGGTGCCCATATCCAGCAGTCACAGTGCGAAGGGCGGGGTACACCCTGGACAGGTCGCAAGTCCATCACATGCATTTCAAATTATTAAAAAAATAACTTTTGTTCTATTTTTATGAGAATTAATGGTAAAGAGTTCCATTCTTTCATTGCTTTGTAAGTAAAGTTCTATTCAGTAAAATTTATTTTTGCCCAAAGACCTTGTCCTTCAGCTGTAGCATGTCCATGTGAATTTAAATTAATCTTAAACTGGGTAAATAAAAAAGCATGGACTTTGGAGTTTTAATATTTTCCATGTTGCGAATAATAGTGAAGCCAATGCCCTAATATGCACTTTTAGCCAACCAAGATTTGAGGGTATGGTATTTGTGCAAATCCTGTAAGAAAAATTCAATGCTAAACAGGTGGCTTTAATCTGCATCAATTGAAGTTTTTCAAAATATTTTCATCTTGCATTTACCCATAGTCTGGCAATAGTCAAGCTTAGAAGCAGTTAATGTTCTTACAACAAGCTTAGTCAAACCAGCTGGCATCATCCGAATAAAGCTAAAGCCTTAGCCATATTCTTCTCAACAGCTATGTGTCTTGACCAAGACATGTTGTTATTCATAAAGACCCCAAGAAGCTGTGCTGTTACTTATTCAATATTATTTATTAACAAATTTACCTTTGGGTCATATTTAAGAGACTTGTTTGAACTGAGTACTAAACTTTTTGTCTTTAATGTATTTAATATTAATTTATTATCTAAAACCATTGCTATACAATTTTTAATTACTTGTTCAAAGTTAATGTCAAATAAGATATTGAATTTGCAGATGCATACACTGTAGTATCATCAGCATACAAATAATGGAGGGCTAGCGCCCTAGCGCCCTCTATTAACCAGCCACCACTATTTTTATATTAATTTTATTTGCATATGAAACAACAAACAAACATGACAAGAGAGAAGGCAGAATGAAAACAAACATTCAAACAGCAAAGAAAGGGGCTTCAAAACTACCAGTTGGTCTTGTGAAACAAAATAGGTGCTTCCATACTCGACCATGAGATCAAAGACGAGGTCTGTGTGACTTTGTAACTGTGTCGATCTGTGCACACTAACAAATTTAATATTTGCAGAACAATTATGGTTATCTGTTAGAAAATTTAAGTCACAGAGACAAAAAGCCCAGATAACTGTGCTGTTTTTCTTAAAAGAAATCCCTCAGGCATTCTCTCTTTCCAATGGAGTTGGCAAACTACACATTACAGGTTAAAGTGCAAAACTGTGGACCCCTCAGCTGAACGCTGCAGTATAGATCATCCAAAAAWTTATTAATACACATGTGCATCTACAAACTCAGAATGACAACACAAAGAAGCCAAAAGAAGTTGAGACCTCTGCTGCCCAATGCTTATAGAGAAACAAAAAAAATGTCAGAATTTGACTTTTCTAAATAGAAAGAGCCAGAGTATCCATAACAACATTCTACTTTTAGTAAAGTATAAGTAACAGAACGTCTCAGAGGAGGAATACTTCGTTCTTGAGTGTTTATCACTCAGATTTTCTCTAAATTGCTCTAAATTGAACTGTTAGGCCTCGGTAGACAATTCCTAATGAATACAAGGGTGACATACATCTCACGCCGAGTTGCTTGAGAGCGCACAGATGTTAGACTGGAGCCTGAAGTAGCACACAAAGCAAGGCACTTGTCTTGTCTGATGAGAGGGCTCATTTGGAGCTGCCATTAGTAGACATATGATTTATGGCTCTGTCTGCCTCTCCCCTGCAGAAACCACCACTTTCACTTCAGCAACACCAAGACAGAGTTTTACTCTGCCTCTGTCTTGGAGCTCAAATGCAGAAAAGTGAGCTTTACTGGTGTGGATCGATAGTGGAGAGACGGCGCCACATACCATGAGAAAAGTCTTGTTTTATATATAGATGGATGACAGAAAGAACAGACAATGGTATATGTTTCAATTTGATTTGAAAGAGTCAAAAAGTTTTCTATGGGTGTTTTTACCAACTGTTTATCTGGAGTATTTTTAAAAGGAAAATAAAACTTTAAGGCTGAATCAGGTGTGTTCTTAATTTAGTAAATTTTTGGATGGTATTAGTGAAGGACATAAATGTAAGATTTAGGTATGATATCAAAAATCACTACTGTATCACTGTATACAGAGTGAGTCAAAGGTCTCAAGACATCCTTTTATTTCAGAAAGAAAGGGTGAAAAATTACATATCTGATCACCTCAGCAGGTAATGGGGAGGGGCCTAAAGTCACTGCATGATCTGTTTTGGAAACACAATCTGTACAGTCAGCTCATTTGTGCCTGCGTTAAAGATATACTGTACTTCTGGACTGCCGGTTTGTGTTCAACTTAGAAAAAAGTTCTGGAAATAATTCTAGACAATGTTATAATTCATCTCATCTCCATCTTTTTTTTCCTAAAATAAAAATCCACATCTACTGCAAACGTTGCTTTTTTGATGAAACATTGCAGGTGCACGAAAGACTGAAATCAAATCCATTATGTCATTAGGTACTCTAGCGAAATGATACATGCTAAAAAAAACAACAAACAAAGCCCACCCAGCAGTATTTCTTTTAGTGCCTGTGCAAATGTGCTGAAGGAAAGGATCATGCTTCCAGAATAGATCGGGCAGTGACAGCCTATCTTTTAGGCTATGTCCAGAACATGGCCACAATCTTTAAAGTCATCATATAGGCAAGTTTTTTTCCCCAAAGACATCACCCATTAATTACTGGGGTTTTCTAATATTTCATATTACTTTTTCTTTCTGAAATAAAGGGATGTCTTGAGCCTTTTGACATCTTGTACTATATTGCAAATACTGAATTTATATAGCAAATATTGAGTATAAATATGAACTAACTCTTAGCCATCAGCATTGAATTTAGGTGCTTCTAAAGTATCATTGGTCACTTTCCCTCCTAAACAG
>NW_013952823.1:0-1371 GCF_001266775.1 Austrofundulus limnaeus
ATGTATGTATGTTTGATTATTTGTCGATTCTAAAGAATCGAAGGGGGGAATGTGGTATATGTTCATGTACTGTCTCTTTAAGAATTGTGGACGCGCTTTAGGGCGGACGCGCGCCCTTTGTTCAGAGTTCTTAATACCAGCACGCTGTTAGGACCTATTTCCAGATGTCTCGCTGAATAAACATGTCCAGAAGCTGAAGAAATCGTCTTTTCGTCATTCAAGTGTTAGCTAAAAGAGGTATTTAACATCCAGCAGCTACAGGAAGACGTTCTCTGATTTTCCAGCGAATCAGCCGYAGCAGCCACCAGCAGACGGAAGGTCCAGTTRGCTGACGAGCCCAGAAGAACCGGACGAGACTCGACACTTCAACACAGAGCATCTTCAGAAGACAAGTTGATAAAATAAATGTTATAAAMCTGTATTGTTCCATACAKGTYTGTGRTGAACCTAAAGCACTGTTCGATACGAGTACATGTATTGTTGCAGCCCTACTTTAACCAATAGTTGAAAAGACTAAATTGAAATASTGTTTTTACATAAGACGAGAGATTACAATCTAGTAACCAGGACTGCTGGTGGGCCAAATTCAATGGCTTGGTTAGAGCTAGGGTGTGTGTAGAGGACCTTTCTAATAGCACACTGAATTTTAGCTCTTCATAAAACCACCTGAGTTATGGACTTTTTTGCAATGGATAAAACCAATTAGCAGTCACTTTTAAAGGTATTGAACTAAAAGTTGCTGTGGTAGTAGCTAGAGTCATTTCCATTTCATCAAACCTAAATTCTATAATTATTTAGTTTAATTCAGTTTATTTATGTAGCCCCAGGTCACAATGAACATATCAGGCCAAGTTACAAACACATTTGAATATATTATAAAAGCTAAATTATTGTTATATTCTAGTTTAGTGTTTCTTAACGGGGGCGGTACCGCCCTTTAGGGGGCGTTGTGATGGTGCCAGGGGGCGTTGGCAGCAATATGTACCAAAATGGGGTGCTGTAATACATTTGAGGGGTGTTTGCTTGAAGGGAAATTTTTCACCAAAGATTTCCAACAACACAGTTTAAACTTTGAACTGCTTGTGAAAAATGTGGGTCTGTAACCGTAAAACCTACATGGCACTGCAACTGTATCATGCTTCTCTTCTCATCAGTTTCTGTCAGCTTCTTGTTGCGTAGCTCTGTGCTGCCTTCAGGTGAACAGGACATCGGAGTATCATCTATAAAATTTCCCCCACATGGCATTTATTAATCAGGAAAATAAACATGTTGTTTCATGGTAACCTGTGGAAGAGTTTATTTTTCTGAAATTGGAGAATTGTGATACAAACTGTATACAGTGGTTTGCAAAAGTATTCATACCCCTTGAAC
>NW_013952823.1:3706-4846 GCF_001266775.1 Austrofundulus limnaeus
CACAGTCGGTGGTCTCAGAGTCTGCGGTTCCGGTGGTGGTCCTGGAGTCTGTGGTTCCGGTGGTGGCTCCACAGTCGGTGGTCTCAGAGTCTGTGGTTCCGGTGGTGGTCCCGGTGGTGGTTCTGGAGTCGGTGGTCTCTGAGTCAGCGGTTCCGATGGGGGCTCCTGAGCTGGTGATCCTTGAGGTTCGTGGGTCAGCTGCCAGCCCCTCCACGTCATCTGGGTTGGTTGCCGTTGCCTCCATGTCGCCCATTGCCTCCTCATCGCCTGGGTCGGCTGCCGTCGCCTCCATGTCGCCTGGGTCGGCTGCCGTCGCCTCCATGTCGCCTGGGTTGGCTGCCGTCGCCTCCATGTCGCCTGGGTCGGCTGCCATCGCCTCCATGTCGCCTGGGTCGGCTGCCATCGCCTCCATGTCGCCTGGGTCGGCTGCCTTTGCCTCTTCGTCCCCTTTGTCACCTGTGTTCACCGTCACCGAGGCTCCGGCTCCATCAACCTCCAATGGCTCCTCATCTGCTCRCGCCTCCTCCCTTGGCTCCARGTCTGCTCCCGCCTCCTCCCTTGGCTCCACATCGGRTCCCGCCTCCTCCCTTGGCCCCTCGTCTGCGCCCGCKTCCTCCTGTGGTGTTGTATCTACTATGCTMCCTGCTGGGCCTCGTGCGGTGMCGGGGGCACTCTCTGSACAGTTTTCTAGATGTCCCCCTGGACTTCMGTGTTTTTTGTCCCGAGTTCCCCTGTATCGTGTTTGTGTTCCTCATGTCCTGTGCCTCTCCCTTTTCGACYTTGGGAGCRGTCGTTAAGAGGGGGTACTGTCATAGTCTGTATGCATTCTCCTTGGTTTTCCTAGTGTTTTCAATGTTCCCCAGTGTGTCTCTGCCCAGCTGCTCCTTATTAGTCTGATTGTCACCCTTGTGTTTTCTCCTCAGGTGTGTTCTGTTTAGTCATTAGTTTTCTGTGTATTTAAACCCTGTACTGTCTCAGTCTTATTGTCAGATCATTGTGTTTTGTTCCTGAGSTTTGTCTCCCTCGTGCCTGTGWTTTTGAGAACCTGTAAGTGATTTTTGAGCTGCCTCAACAGCATTTCCGGTTATTTAATAAATCTTTTTGTTCCTTTTTGAACCTGCCTGCCTATCTATATATACT
>NW_013952823.1:5261-7584 GCF_001266775.1 Austrofundulus limnaeus
ATATGCACACACACTTACACCGCAGTGCAAATTTGCAGTGAGTGCCAGTATTATATAAGTATTTAGTATACTGCACAGTGAATAAAATCACAAGGGATGTGCAGAGATACAATATATTGCATTATTTCATCTGATCTGTCATTTAAATAAAAAAAAATGCTCAAAATAAAATAAACATTCAAKGTCAAAAATCTGTCATTTGCTGTCAACTTTTAAAGTTTTATAACTTAATGCATGCAAGCTGAATTATAACCTGTCATTATTTCCAACCTAATTTTAGACCTCTTACAGGGATGCAGTAGTAGGGGGTCCAAGTGGCAATGGGGGTAGAATTTGACACATACATTCTTTCGAGTCAAGTGCTGAAATCTTTGAGCTCTATCAGCTAATGGAGTGTGATCCAGAAGGCAAAGGAAGCATCAATAGTGTATTCATGGGCATTGGACCATAAATTTTGTCCAAATTTTTATAATTTTAAACTTTTTAGTGTAGGACTGAAGCTTCAACATGAACTCAGACAAAGAATCTCTCAAAATACCTGTCTTGAACAACAAAGGAAGGTGAGTCAAGACACTTATTGACTGCAGTCAGGACTTCACTGTACAYCACTGCCAGGAGACATTAAAGGGAAGACTTTCCCTATGATGAGAAATTAAAACTACCTTTATTGGGTAATTACAATCAAATTACTATTCAATATTGACTCAACACTATTTTTATAAACAAAACAATGCAAGTAAATTTTGGGGTTAGTGGTTAATTGCAATAAAATACAACTTAAAATAAAACTGTCCAAATTACCTACTACTTATCTAGGTGTTACATAGTGAATTGTAATACATTACCAGGTAAGTGCCACATCACTGCAGATACATTTACATAGTAAAATTGTACCCTAATTACTATGTAATTACATGGTAATAAGGTAGTTATGACATTTATATACATTTTTATTACCTTGTAATTACATGGTAATAAGGGTACTATAAAAGAAAGTGTTACCTGAGTAGACTAATGCAAACTTTACTGAAATGAAAAAACAAAAAGAAAAAAATAAGTATGTCCTCTGGATGGGTTCTTCTTTCTTTAACTGAGATGCATCAGGACTTTTACTGAAATTATTTCCTCTTTTTTGACATGTTTTTGCCTGCTTTCTGTTTGTAAGTTAGCAAAATATCCCATGAACCACTGTACAGACTATTTTTAAATCTTTCAGTAATTAGTAATTGGATATAAAGTYCATACAGTATTGAATTGATTAACTTTTGGAGTCAACCAATTTTAAGATGGTCACCACAGGTAATCAACGTTGGCCAATCCAAATATGTCTATGACTTAGTATTTTTTTTCTCATTGGCATCACTTTATGTGTAAATCTCAGCCCTGAACTTATCTGGATGACAGTTTTGTCAGTTAAAGATCATTATTCATAACTTGGTTTAATCTAAGCAGCTACCTGGACAGTCAGTGTGTGGAAATTAGGTCCTGGTGGACCACTTTGCAGCCAGTTTTTACCAGGCTTCATCATGTGATAAAAGAAAAACTTCATTTAGACATTCAGCTGTTTGAACATCACTTTGTAGTTAAAAAATCAGAAAGGAATGAAACAGATCTAAAAACTTGCTAAAAGGCAGAATGCAATATGTAATTATAAATATGGGAATAAGCACATGATGCAATTRGATGACATTTTCTAACTTCTATCTGCTTTCTACTGACCATATTTGGCAAAACTTCTAGAACCCAATCAGCATCTCTGACAAGCAAAGGGTTTGTTTTTAGTCGTGCCCTTAGTTAACAATGTTCTTAAAGACGTTTGCCAAGAAGCTTACATCATGCATTGTTTTCTTTCCTTTTTTGAGGAAAGAGAAGAAACACTCAGAAGACTTCCATTGTTATCTTGGTAAACACTAGCTCAACTATTAGTCACATAGAAATGGTTCATGAATAAATAGTTTTGCCTGCCTTTTTGCAAACACTACATCATGTGAAACCTAAAACTGAGTTTGTCAGGTTATTTTTAATGTCACTTACTCCTACCACAATAAACAGTTCAGTGAAAGGCAGTACACAAAACTTCTACACAAAATAAACTCAGCAAGGTAACATGCCTGCAGAGACGATGCTAAGATGTTGGCATTTAGTGGCAATACAGTTATTTTTGGGAAGGATGTTACTATGCCAACAATGCACTAAAATCATTGTTACTATGATGAAAATACACTAAAAACTACAAAAGTGTTGTTAATACTGGAACTGTTGTTAAGCAAAATACAAGGTTAAAAGTTTCATATATATACAGTATATATACAGTGTATATATA
>NW_013952823.1:10574-12166 GCF_001266775.1 Austrofundulus limnaeus
TCTGCTACCTTTAGCTGTCTCACTGAAAACTTCGGCTGTTTTACCTAATGCACTAGAAATTTAACACCTTTTCTGATTTTTCTGCGGGTTTTTCCTACTAATTTTACATTTTTACTTCCATTTCACCATCTGGGTGCTACTTTCAACTTGAGTCTGCTACCTTTAGCTTTTAGCTTATGTTTTGCGCAACAGGCATTCACCCTTGCATTTTCGTAGGAAATGCAAATTCTCTAGTGTATCTTGTTTTTATCTTACATGGGTCCAAAATGAAGAAATAAAGCACATTTTGTCAAATATCAAGTCCTGTGGCATAAAATGTTCACAGTGCATTTTCTTTACATTTATTAAAGGGTGGGAAAGTTGAAGCAAACTATAGAATGGGAAAAAACTTAATCAACTTAGTCATTTCATACTCCAAAGTCAATAAATCAGCTCTCACTGACATAGCTGCTTGATAAAAATTGCATCACTTTGTTCTTGTAGTAGCTTTGCCACCCCTTCTCACAACAAGGCCTGGTCCAAACCTTTTTCTGTATGTGCAAAGTATTGTTGAACTGGTCAGAATTTCATGGATGTGCTTTTTTTAGGAAGAAAAGTGCTCAGAGAGCAATTATTTTGCTTCAACTACTTTGCTTCAAACAGTTGGCTGTACAAGCAACATATATAGATCTGAGAAGCGGTTGGCCAAGGCTGTCCAAAAATACATCCATTTGTGTGACTCTTCCAGACACACATAAAGATAATGTAATTTCCCAAATCTCCTGGAACGTACAGTACGTAGCATATAAAGGGGTCCTCTCTTTGTGACAGATTTGTGGCCAAACAGCGGTTGCAGGGTTGCCAAACCTTGGCGTAAAAAATCCATTCTGTGCCATATTGTAGCAGGAGGGTTTTCTCAGGAGCTCTGCATGCTTCTGGTAACTACACGACCATGAGCAGATTTCTTGAATGGAGTATAAAGCACGCTTCATTCTACATTGCCTTAATGTAACTATGTCTTTGCAGATGTTGGTGTGGCATGGTGCTTGTATCTGTGACCTTGTTACTTATGAGATTCACAGTTGGGTATAAATGAGAGGTAACAGAATTGATGTGATCCTTAGATGAGCTATTTTTAGGTGAGATTGGAAGTTTAGCTAGTCTTTTGTGATTTATAGTCTGTGCATGTTGATGACTTTTATGAAGAAAACAAGTTAAGTGATTACAATCTTGATTCGACTGTGGAAGTAAAATATTTTTCAGTAACATGTTATTTAGTAGTTTACCCAATAACAAATCTAAGCCTAAACTATAGCTGGTTTTAGTGCTATACAGGACAGTACAACAAGCAAAATCTTTGCATTGCATCAATAACAATTGCAAAAATATTGTCATGAAAACACCGGCAGTACCCTTTGCAAAGTGTTAAATATAATTGTGTTACTCCTGAATAAGCCATGTTAATTTAGTGAATGGTAAATGGCTTGAAATTATCGAGTATTGAGCTTTACACTTCAATCACTCTAGCTGCGTTTCCATTGCAAATGTACACAAAACTTTGTCGATATTCTGTTAATGTAAAAAACACAGTTTCACAGCTGCAGTGTTTCCAT
>NW_013952823.1:12646-13940 GCF_001266775.1 Austrofundulus limnaeus
TTCATCATCGTCTTTTTCACCAGTAGAAACAGACGGTTGTTGATCACGTGACTCCTGTGATGTGAAAAAACTGTTTCCATTGCAGTTTTTGTGAAAAACACCAATTTAGATACGGCTGAAAAACCACCTCATCCTAGTGCAAAAAGTTTTTGTTGAAAAACGTATTTTTTTTTCGAAATTGACGTGTTTCCATTGAGCAAAATTATTTTATAAATTCTAATTTGCACATTTTCATGGTCAATGGAAACACAGCTACAGTCATACACGCATTCACACACTGATGGTGGTAAGCTACATTGTAGCCACAGCTGCCATGGCATAGACTAATAGAGGTGTGGCTGCCATGCTCTTGTGTCTGTCGGCTGCGGACATGAAAGCTCCTGCTGCGAACCAGGAGGAGAGGAGAGCGGAAAAAGTCCAGAATTTATTTCTAGCGGCAGAACAGGTTGGAAGATGGTTATTTGATGTTATTTATTGTTTTTTTAAATCATCCTACAGGCTCTGAAATATTAGATAAATTTGAAACTGAGGTTTTGAAAAAATGCGTAAGACTTGAAAAAAATTTTTTGAGGTTGCTGGATACGTCCGTATACCTGCAAAATGACATAAAATCCTTATAACTTACAGACAATCTGTACAAGTTGACATGTATGCCTATAACATCAAATACATACAGAGCTGATATTATAAGACAGAGTTATCATGATTTACTGTATTTAAGCATTTAAAATGCAAAACAGTTTAACCCCAAAAATCATCCATAAAGTCGGGGCCTCGGAATGTACACAGGAGAAAATTTTGATCTTGATTTTTCTAACGTACTACCACAATAAAGTTCAACATTTTYTTGTACGTAACTGAAATATTGTGTTGTGGGGTATATATCATAATTTCTGCCTACAGCTCATCCTCCTGCTGGATGTCCATAGCAAAGCATATGAACAACAAATCTGAGTCGCAAGAGAAAAACACTGAGGTTAAAAAACAACATGAGTGTTCCTTCTAATTTACACTRGATGCGGCTCCACTCTGCTGCGGTCTGACTTCTGCAGCAAATATGCAACCATCATAATGAATGGGCCTCATGCAAGAACGGTTCGTACGAACAGATTTGTTCTTCGGTTGTTTGTACGACTTATTTAGGAGAATCTGTGGCATTCACCATTTTTCTCATATTCTAAGATTTTTTTTCAGATACAAACAAAATTCACAAATGGTCCAGACCTGTGGTATATTTTACCAGCAGTCAGTCTGCTGCTATCTACTTGTATTTTCTTCACTAATAACTTTATAT
>NW_013952823.1:15681-21637 GCF_001266775.1 Austrofundulus limnaeus
CAACGACACACAACAAAACTCATGTTTTATACCAGTAGATCTCAGATGCTTTAACTTTTGTGACTTTTTCATGGACTAGCACTAGCAGCTAACGCTAAAAACAGGCAGTAAGCAGGAAGTGGAAGGGAGGAGCGTGGCAAGAATTTTACCAGAAATACGTCATTAATGACCGTGGCATATAGGCTATTAGGCCACAAGAAGTTTCTTATAGGAAACCTTCACAAAGCATAACATAACACACTAAGTTTATTTGGTAGAGGATATATTAAATTAAATAGTTGAAACTGGTTTGTGKTACTTTACATCTGATTCTTGAAGAAACTAGTATAATTTCAATTGCTGGTCCTAACTGAAAGACCATGACCAAACTCTCCATCTGCATGAGATCTTGTTCTGCCAACACMTGCAAACAATCTTGATGTACTTAGACTTACAACCTGTTTTTACTTCTGCACAAAAGATATATTTTTATAGATATTGAAACGGCTTTGCTTTTGTTTGGTGAAAGCCCTGCTTTAATCTTAACATTGCAGAAACGTTTTAGCTCAGTTGTAAAAATGAGTGCATTTTCTTTTCACTCTTAGGTGAACAAGCTTTGTTAATACACATGTGCTAGTCTGAGGGTCCCATAAAACTTGACATGGTTATGGTTAAAGGTTGCTGAGTACATCAGCTCACTGCAGTTTCTTTTGCATGCACACTCTCTACACTAATGGTAAAGCTGCTTGCTCCTGCAAGATTTCTGCTGGAAGGCACAAGGTTCCAACCCCAACACAACATTTCAGTGCTTTTCTCAGAAAGCTGCTTCTCAAAATTTGATGATAATCCAGCCAGTAAGTGCTCGGCTGTCTGACTTCAGAAGTAAACCCAGAGCCGAGTGATGATGTGCCAGCCTCTGACCATAAACGTTGATGTAATGTTATTGCATATTTACTGACCTTTTTAAATAAGCTTCATTTGAAAAACCAGCCCTGCCATCTACAAAACAGTATGATGTAAGAAGCTTTAAACTAACATTTAAAAATGATAACCCCTCAATGTTTTCTTTGCACTCTGCTTTCTGGTTTCTTTTTTTTTTCTACTCAGGCTTTATCTGACGCATTTCCTGCTGTCGTAATCACCTTCTATAATATTAAAGAAGCACTCTATGCTAAATGCATAATGTATAAAAGTCGTATAGATGGACTTTGGCAGTTGMGATTTCTTCATTAATCCATAATTTACTGTTTTGCTCAAAGATAAAAAAGTAAAATATAGCCCCTTTTAAAAATGTCTTTCACCTTCCCATTTGTTCTGCTGACAATTTCCCTCCTCTTATCTGGAGGAAAGGCAAGATCAGAGTTCCATTGAGACAATGAATGTACAAGATTTATGGCTGTAGTTTTAAAACGTGGAGCTTTTCATAACCTCATACATGCACAGGGATTACTAACACATATTGCTAAAGACTTGGTGTTTTTGCTCATGTTTCTGAGTGTCGTCTGTTAGCAAAATATCTTCAGGATGAGAAAAATTATGAGGATTAAAATGATAAAAGTACAAATGACTCTTTACTGCCCGTGAMTAGGCTCTGTCTGATGTCATTAGTTGTAAGAAGCCATTTAAAAGATTCTCTACTCCCCAACCCACTCCAGGCACGTCTATCTTTTATGTTCGTTGGAAAGGAAGGGGGGTTTCAGCTTTTTGCACTTGATGATCAATACTAAAACAGACATATTGAACAAGTTCATACATGTTTTCCACAAATTSAAATAAAAAATATGAATGGATCTTTTTTTAATGTTCTGTTTTAATGTTTCAAAAAGCTATGCAGCAGGAAATATCTATACTTGTTTAAAAAATGTTACTTGCAGCATTTTCTGCCAGAGAGCTGCTACCATGTAAAGGTKTTATTGTAAAAACAATAATATGCATAATTAAACTGTTTGGCACTGATGATGCAATCTGTCACCCTGTTTTCCTTCAAATAGATTTTTGTGTGGAAAGAAATGCTATAAAATGAATGCTTTAGTTTTAAATAATTTTAAGAGACCCACTGAGTTTTCCAAATGCTATTTATTCTCAAAATGATTTTACCAAACACCCTGGCTTTAAAGAAGAATCATGCACCATTAAAATAAATAATTAAGTTCAGAGCAGTCTGATACAGAAAGACCACTGTTACAATCTATTATTTAAGGGTTTATCAAAAATTAAATATTAGMATTATAAAATGAATTACATTTTGATAAACAGAAAACATTTGTATTCATTGACTTAAAATGGTAAATATTCCTCTTTGAAAAATGTTTTTCAATTTCATTTTATTTCCAGGAAACCCAGTTCCAACTGTCTGTTTCAGCCCAGAAAARGCATTTTGTGTAAGTTACATTCACAGTGGCAAGAAATAAATGAAAACTACAATTGAACAGTAAAGTTGCTATTTAACTTTTAATRCACTGCCCAGCCAAAAAAATGTTACCACCTGAATTTTTCTAAGAGCTATGATCTGCTGTTGCTGCAGGTGGTCAGGTCCAGGTTCAGCAACAGTTTGAGCTCAAAGAATGAGGTCAGCTGWCCTGAATATACTGAATGAGCAGGTTATTCCATCAATGGATTGTTTCTTCACTGATGGCACGGACACATTCCAAGATGACAATGTCAGGATTCATCAGGCTGGAATTGTGAAAGAGTGGTTCAGAGAGCATGAGGTGTCATTTTCACACATGGACTGGCTCCACAGAGTCCACTGAGAGTCTTTGGGATGTGCTGGAGAAGGTCAGACTCTACCATCATCAGAGCAAGATCTTGGTGAAAAATTAATGCAACACTGGATGGAAATRAACCTTGTGATATTGCAGAAGCTTATTGAAACAATGCCACAGTGAATGTGTGCCATAATCATAACTAAAGGCCCTCCAAATATTAGTGTGTGGCCGTTATTTTGGAGGCAAACTTTTGTTTTGGCCAGGCAGTGTATTTCCAAGGTGAAACATTTCAGATGCATAAAAACACACAGGTGGTCACGTGTGTGACCACCAATTGCTGATGGACAGTTGGACCCASTGCTGGCTCTAGCCATTTTGGTGCCCTAGGCGAGTTGAATCGCACCCCCACCCCAAACTATGTCCCACYCACCCCAATTTGAACCCCTAAAAACAAGTTTGACAGTGTAAGGTACTATGGTAAACTTAGATTTATTTGTTTTCCCAGAAAGCAAATGAACAACAACATACATGTCAACTTGTACGGATTGTCAGTAAGTTACAAGGATTTTATGTCATTTTGCAGGTATACAGACATATAGAGCAATCTCATGGATTTTTTCWYGTCTGACAGGTTTTTTCAAAACCTCATTTTCAAATTTATCTAATGGTGCGTTCACACYGAACGCGATYTCAGCGTCACCAGGTACATTCACCAGGTTTTGTTTTGCTTTGTTGCTGCCAATAGCCTGCAGGAGTGGCAGTGGTGGGGTGGGGCGGTGGGGTGACGCGGAAGCTTGGCATAGCTTCTTTGGCATCTGAAAATACATTTGCTCAAAGGTATTTTTTAATCCAAAAAGGGCTGGACTGAGAAGTAGCTACTATTAGSAGTCCAGCAGATATARTTTCACCAGTTGTTTGCTAGTTGTTGCTATCGATAGCCTGCAGGAGGCGCAGGGGAGGTGTGCTCTGTGATGAGGAAGCTTGCCTTGGAGACACAGCCCGGAGGAGGAGCTGCTCCCAAAAGGCGGTTCTAGGCCCAACCAGCCAGTCCAAACAGAATGAGTGAATGGTTTTATTTGTTCAGGACAGTGTGCAACAAAAACAGAATTTGATGCATTGCACCAGATTTAGCCTAAAGCTAATTTACATCTGTAGTCCCTTCAAACAGTATAAACAAAATAACATCCAACAGTAAAATAGAAATAAGAGAGGAAAAAATGGAAAAATAAAAATAATGTAAAATAAAACATTTTGCAATTAGAAATACATAAAACACCCCACTCTGGAAACATAAAATCATGCCCACCTCCACCCCACCCGACCAGAAACAAACACTAAAATCGATTACCCAGTGCAATTCAGTGATTGCAACACTGAGTAGATTTAAGATACTTTAAGATTATTTTAAAAACTAATAAAAGAACTACAGTGGCTACAACGGTGTTTAGAACACAGACCCAAAACAAACAAACAAAAAAGGGTTCCAGTGAAAATCAGAATAATTCCCTAAACCAAAAGAACTAACCCAAAACCTTACATGTTTGTTCAATTCATGTTGTTGACAAATGGCAGACAGAAAAACCTGCTGGACTACAACAAACTGCTGGAGAAGAGACCCCAGATCCTCAGAGGGGTTCAAACAACTAGAATATCARGTTTGATTTTAGTGTATGAAGGGCACAGCATTATAGTATTTTATTATGGTTTTCTCTGCAAATAAAATATGTGTTTATGGCAGGGCAACATAAGATCAAAATATTGTAGTTTCAGACAGATGTTTTTAATAATAATCCCTGTAACAGTTTATGTATTTATTTATTTATTTATTTACTTATTTATTTATTTGTTACTCTAAATTTTTAATTGTAGCTGTGATAAAGTACCAGATATAATGAGAGTTTAGGTCAGGTTTAACAAATATTCGAGTCAGTGGCAATCCTAGACGATCTATGACCATGCTGTACAACTCAGTCTGCCTGGCAGTTAATATAAACATTTATTTTATTTTAAATACTTAAAAACTGTATTCTTTTTATTTTATTCTGATTTGTTTTAAACTAATTTAAATCAAGAAATAATTCAAATATGGGGGCTCATGGGTCMTTCATAAAGAAAGTTGATGGCAGAATACATGTTATAACGCTAGGAAACAATCCTAATGCATCTTACATTAATACCTACTGTATGTTTTATTGCTTCCTTTAGATTAGCCTAAGGTGGTGGATGAGAAYGAGGAGCTGTGCTCAATATAAAAGCCATTCTGTGATGCCCAAACCCAGCAGTCACATGGAGTAACACAACTGGTCCATTCCAGCTTTATTTGTAATGCACTTTAAAAATAACACAGTTGAYCAAAGTGCTGTACACAATAACCAGAAATAAAAACAAACAATACACAACTAATAACAGTAACTATAAAAACAGCACTTAAAGCTGAGTTGTAAGTTTTAAGAGAAGACTTAAAAACATGAAGAGACTCAGTTTGTCAGAGTGATGTGGACTCCCTTTTGTACTCAGGTATCCCACTCAGTTTCACACATTTGTATCATACCTACAGCCATTTGCTCCTATTTCAGTACCTCTGCCTGTTGTGGACCAAATTCTGATGACTTTGATCAAACTACAACAGAACTTAGTCCTGACTGATTTAAGGTCCTGTCACACTATACCATCTTAGACAAGTTCTGATTTTTTTTAATATAAGCTACTAATAAGTTATATATTTAAATTTGTTTGTTAGCTTTACAGTATGTACACTTCTAAAACAGGCTTCCAGTTGATTTTTTTAGTTCCATTATCAGTGTAGATGTCTTCAAGATTTCAAAAGTTGGCACAAGTTGTGTAAAATGTTAGTGTGACAGGGCCTTTAGAACAGTGGTTTAAAACATCTCAAGGTCAGGTTAGCAAAACTGTTGAAATGTGAACAGACATAATGTCAGAACACATCAAGTATCATATTTTGTGGTTTCCTCGTGAAACAAGATTAAGATTTGTGCAGACATAGTGAATTTGTTTTTGTTTTCTTCCTCTTATCCAGGGTCAGGTCTCGGGGGCAGCAGCCTCAGCAGAGACCCAGACCTCCCTCTCTCCAGACACTTGGACCAGCTCCTCTGGGGGAATCCCAAGGTGTTCCCAGGCCAGCTGAGAAACATAGTCCCTCCAGCGTGTCCTGGGTCTTCCTCTGGCTCCATTCTTCCCTCATTCATGAACAAGACCCTGAGATACTCTAACTCCTCCACTTGGGGCAGGACCTCCTCCCTGACCTGGAG
>NW_013952823.1:23309-24523 GCF_001266775.1 Austrofundulus limnaeus
TTTTTTTCCTTTTGATTTTTTACCTGGATTACTGAGATGCATCAGGACAGTATAGAACCATAGTTTTACTTTAATGGTAGACATTTTACAATGTACACAGTTGTTTCCTGTTCATCCACCCCCAACAGGAATTAAATACTTCCTGGGAGAAACCTCTTAGTCATGGAGTCAGTTTACAGCCAATATCAGACTTCAACATAGCTGCCAAAACAAATTTGAAAAGTACATTACAAAGAAGATTTCTTTTTTTCCATGTTTTACTCAGAATCCTTTGCAGCGCACACATGACTCTCATAGAAAGAATTTTCACAACTGCAGGAAATGATCYCTACCAATGTTTGACAAAGGGAGATCTCCCCTTAGAATACTTTTAATTGCTGGAACTGAATTTAAAGGAAGCTAAGGTTTACCAATGTTTACCAAAGTTAGGAAAAACACCAATAAGCTAAACAAAAAGTTGGTTCTGCTATTAACTATTAGCTGATTAGCAGAGCTGTGCTCACCACTGCAAACCTTGCTTGTGAAAATGAACCATAAAGGATAGTGATTGTTGTTGGCACCTCATAACTCTCAGTAATTTTAAATCAATCAGCATCCCAGCCGACAATGTATAGTCTCATTTCTGAAGGTTGTTAACTTTGCAAAGAAATGTACACAAGTTTGTCTGCATGGCTTTACAACACAAAAGTCTTCATCACCCAGAGTCTGAGATCACCATTTACAGATATTTTTAATGGTTGATTGTGGTTATTTATCTCAGTCTCTAACAATAAACAATAAATGTCCACTTTATGATCGTGTTAATACATAATGGTGAATGTCTAGACAAATAAAAAAGTATGATTTCCCATTTTCTTATTATAGAAAGAATTGAGCCTTGACTTGTGGACACACAAAAATCCAGGTGGTAGTAGTGGTTTTGTGTTCTTTTTTCTGAAAGTTGGTGAAAAATATCTAATGATTATTTACAATAAGTAGCAAAAGCAAATACTAAAATGTATAGATTTCCCACATTTGAGAAGTATTATGAAGCAATATAAGTGGTGCAGTGGGAAAAAGTATTTTGAACTGAGGAAACAATACAAATTTGTATTTAAAAAGTATCAAGAAAAATATCAGTACAAATAAAAGGTCATTTTTGTTGTGCTCATATTTAGACGTCCTATTTTGCAAATGCTGCCTTTTTGAATTTGGTCTGCTTGTTTGTCTTTGTG
>NW_013952823.1:25159-30671 GCF_001266775.1 Austrofundulus limnaeus
GGGATACAAAACTTTTTTAGAACACCGGTAGACGGCAGCCATTACAGACGAACATGTGTTTGTTGTTGTTCCAGCAGTGGCCCGGTCACACTAATGTCATTAGTTTGTTATCATTACTAAGGTGCAGGACTGCTTTTCCCCCTTTTTTTCACATCACGTCGCCTGCCTGGATCTGTTATTATCTCACTCTGAAGCACGGAGGAGTGTCAGAGGTGAGCTCGTTTCAACTGCTTTTCACAACATGGTCTCATTTCCGGACTCAATAATTTTGCCAATATTTCAGTTAAAATAAATTCGTAAAAATATTTATCCCAGTGCTACCCCCTCAACTTTATAGATGATTTTGTGGATTAAATTTTATGCATTATACTTGAATAAATATGGTACATCTTTTTAATTTATCACCAGATTTTTTTCTGAACTTTCCAAATTTTTCATGGCACAATGTATGTCAAACCTTTCCCAAAGATAAATACCAATACCGCAGGGTATCCAATATTAAAATCCTTAGACAGTATTCCAGAGAGYAGAAAATGCAAATGTGTTTTTAGAGTCCCAAAAATCAATACAATCTGTAAACATTCAATCTGAAAGAGGTTTCATTTGATAGGGGGCTAAGGATCCACTTTCTCTGCAAACATAAAAGTGAAGTTCATGTCATACATTACACAAACCCTGTCCAGAAGACATTTCTCCTACCTCACAGGCTGCTGTTATGAGCTCGCAGAGAAGCTGTGTGAGTCAGCATGAAGCTCTCAGTACACTGCTGGCTGCTGGCAGATGGCGACCTGCGTGGCGAACGCTGAAAACGACTACACCGGCTGAAGTAGTGGCCTGCCGACCAGGACCTGTTGCGCTTCCTCAGGTACTCCTTGTAGTTTTTGGTGAGTAGTGTGTACAGGAATGGGTTGATGCAGCTGTTCGAGTATGTCAGGCATGTGGTCAGGTAGTTAATGTTGCGTTTGGCTTTGTTGGAGAGAGACAATGAGGGGTAAAATTCACATAGTAGATGCCAGATCCAAAAAGGCAGGAAGCATGCCCAGAAGAGAAGCACAATGGTGAAAATCAGGTACAGCACCTTCATGGACAAAACAAAACGAAAATATAATTAATAGGAGTTAAAATGTGCAKYAATACACAAATACTGTTTTGTCATGCACTAACCTTTTGATTTGGTAGTTTCTTGGTCTGCTTGAAGCTTTCTGTTTGTGAAATCCAGTAAGTGCGTGCAAGYTGGATATAGAGAAAACCAATGACCAGTCCTGGAGCAATGATGCTTGTACAAAACAAGAAGGAGATGTAAACCTTGTAAGACAGTGGGGATAATGTGGGCTTGCAGATGTCCTTGGTGCCCACTGTCATTAACTGGATGCACACAATCATAGGTAGGGTCAGAATCAGAGAGACTACCCAGACCAGCAAAGCAATAGCCTTGCGGTAACTTTTGGATCGCTTGACTGTATCAAGTGGCTTGAGCACTGCAAAATAGCGCTCTGTGCTCATGACGGCCAGGGTGAAGATGATGGCATGCATTGTCAGGAAGTCCATGCTGATCAGTATCCGACATCCTGCATTTCCAAAGTACCACACCTTCAGGAAGTGTGTGCAGACCACAAAAGGGATGGTGAGTAGGTACAACAAATCTGCCAAAGCTAAGTTGATAATGTAGATGTACATTGAGGCTGCAGTCCTCATGGATTTGCACATGACCACGAGGGTATAGATGTTTCCTGAGACTCCAATGAGGAACATGATGGAGAGGATGGTACCAATGGTGAAGGTGGCAGCTGCATCGTGGTGTGAGCTCAGGGGTGAATCAGTGGCATTGGCACTCTTTTCCACCAGGACTCCAGGCTCCATGGATATGTTTGTCATGCCTGGAGAATTAGAAAAGATATGTTCAACTCTAATATAAAATAATCACTAAACAGACCTGCTTTTTAATATAAATGGATGTTAGGTAATAACTTGATTAGGTTTCTTCACAAGCAAAGGTTTCATTGCATTTTTGCAAGACAGAAGACCTAAAGCCTTTACTTTCTTCCTCTTGAAAATAATGAAAGCCCCCATTTTGCTCCTGCAAAATAACTCACAGTTCATGCAAATGTTCTTGACTCAGAATAATATGTGTAACAGTTGGCACCACAAGGTGTCACAACTTCCTTAAGTCTAACCAGGGGTCTGCAATCTTTACGATCAAAAAGAGCCATTTGTGCTCYTTGTCTCACTAATAAAATGTGTTCGGAGCCACAAAACAAGCTACAATCGTTGATCATCATCTGGTGGTCTGTGGGTTAGGGTTAGGCCTTTTTCAAGGCCTTTTTGGGAACCTTTACAGTCCGTGGAGGTGACATTATAAAACTAAAAAATATTATTATTATTATTATTATTATTATACACATCATCAGGACAAAAAATACAATATTCATGTAAACAAGAAAAATACTGTATATTGTTTATACAGAATTTCATAAAAACTAGTACAACTGAATTATTCAGGTGTATTTTTTTCTAATTCTTATTATTATGTAGTCTTAAAATTATTTAAAGGTAATTCTGATGGATTTGAGAGAAAGATCACAAAAAGAAATTGGAATATTAAAGTAAACAACAGGCWAACATGAGCTAACRTTTTACTTTTTATATTAGKASTATTGATCACATATTTGCATAAAAATTKATTTCTGTTGTGGGTACAAAACCCCCCAAAAAGAAAATTTATAATAATAATTCTGTCATCTTTGGTCACATTTTCAAAGAGCCACTGCAGAGGGACCAAAGAGCCACATGTGGCCCCAGGGCCGCAGGTTGCAGACCCCTGGTCTAAGCTCCTATAAAGAGGAAGCTGGCGGTGCTGTGGGGAAGTGTCAATTTCCTGCAGGTGTGTGACCAGGTGTGTGTGTGGACACACGTTCCATTGTTTGGTGATTGTGGTAGGTTTGGAGGAAAACTGTTTTGATTGTTTTAATAATTTAACGTGGTGATGTGTGTGGTGTTTTTATGCAGGACCACACAGTTAGTGATGTTCGGATCACTAAAAGTATTTGACCATGTGACTTCAGTAGTTCCAGACAAAAGCCAGCCTTGGTTAACATTACATATTAGATCTAACTAAATACATGCAGTACCTTTAATGAAATGTAAAACATTTTAAAAAAGGAGAATTATCCACTTTACTACAACAATGTGTTTCGGATTAAATTCACTCTTACCTGGGCTGCCAACTTRTAGAAAAAGGTTCAATACTCAGTTAACCACAGCTCCATCTGCCATGATTTGATTCATGTTGCTCTTCCAATGTTTGCACTTATAGCAAAAAATTCACACATCAAAGAAGCTTCCACATAATCCTAWAGAGTAACTTGGAGCTAAATGCATGTGGATCAAAAAGAGGGGGGTCTATGTCCAGTAGAACTGAGATGGAGAAATATCCTAAAAACTAATATTATATTACAGCAAATACCTCCCCTGTGTTGAGCCTATATATGTTAAAAATAAATTCATCCACAATTACAGGAAAAGGTTTTCTGCAGCATCCAAAGTTCTCTTCCATTCTATTGAATATTTATGCCCCTCTGTAGCGTCCAGGTTCTGAACATCAGCTGGAAAATCCACAGTGGAGAATTCCAATTCCAGAGGAAAAATAAATAAACAAAGAAGAGAAAATCATCAATGAAATGGTGATAAGTGAGGGATTACACTAAGCTATGGCTGATTTTTGTGAGTCCTGTCTTTAACTGAGGGAGAGTAACAGAGAGCGGTACAGAGAGAGAGAGGGAGAGAGAGAGWGTGTGTCAAAGGTAGAGTGGAGAGAGGGAGAGAACATGCTGATAGTAAAGCACTCTCATCTCTGTCTTTCCCCAAGTGGGAGGGGAAACAGGCAATGGAGCGAGGTATGCGGGAAATGTGTTCTGTTCCCTCTGCAGCCTCCATGCCATCTTTCCATGCAACGAGAGAGCGTGCCACACACAGGAACAGAGGGATTTAAAACACTTTGGACTCTGATGGAGCAGCCCTACTGACTCAAAGACACGTAATAAACCCATTGTTGAAAACACAGCCTGCAGTAGCTATGAAGATATTTATTGGGGTGTTTACGACTGACCTTTAAAAGACACTACACATTGTATAGTCTTTTATTAGGTGAACAGTGATATATTTCTATAATGTGGTTATCTCTGACTGAATTGATGATTTTATGTGCAGAATGGGTTGTGGGACTTTTGACCAGGGTCTCACACACTCAAGAAGCTTTTAGTCAGATACACGTCTGATTTAAAACAACGCATAAGAACCATGATCAAACATTAGGGTGAGGRATAATGTCTGACATTTCAACTCYGTGTAGAGACAGCCTGCCCCTTTAACACATGTCATGAGGTGGAGTCAGGATGTGAAGAGGTTGTTTTTGGGGTCTGCTCACTGTTTAGCTGATGTCAGTCGAAGGCACATTAAAAAAAGCTAATCATTCCACAGCTGTGTCTGAATGGTTTTTTTTTTGGCTCACTCAAACATTCAYATGTCATTATTATTAACTGGTGTTAGATCTGAACAGATAAAGGATAAAGAATATTGTCTATGTTTTAAGAGAAAATATCCAATATTTTAATGTATACAGTACTACCCAGGTGAATGTCACCTTCCAGAGGAGCCTGACAAAAGTAATAATAMGTAAAAATTCTATGAAAATGAACAAATAAAAGTAAGACATTGCTTTTCAACCATGCTTCTACAGAATTAAAAAAAATCAAACTCATGAAACAGGTCTGGACAGAAATGATGGAACACCTGAAAATATCCTGATGCATCTCAGTAATCCAGGTAAAAAAAAAAATCAAAAAGAAAAAAAATTGTATAGGTCTTCTGGACGGGTTCTTCTCTAATGAAATGTTTCATTAGAGAAGAACCCGTCCAGAAGATATTGATATTGAACAATACTCGAGTAAAAAGATCGATACTCAAGCTTTGTTCTTTCCTGCACACACTTAACTGCTGCACACGCAGATTTTTCAAAGTCTTCTCTCTTTCTGTAGTGCTGCACTGTGTCACACAGCACGGAGCAGCACAGTATTTACTTGGTATCGGATCAATACCAATATTCCCAGTATTGCCCACCTCTAATCACAGGTGTCTACAATCTTGTCATCAGTCAGTGGGCCTGTTTATAGGGCTCCAGATACTCACTGTGCTGTTTGATGACATGGTGTGGACCACACTCAACATGGACCAGAGGAAGTGAAAGAAAATGTCTCAGGAGATTAGAATGAAAACTGACCCCGCACGCACCTATGCACTAGAACTCAGAAGTCTCTATTCCTACCAAATTYCATGCTGCTAGGTGTGTCGAGTAAAAAAAAAGAAATATGAAAATGTTCTTACAGCTTTTACCTGCTTTACAGCAGCCAGCTTCCACCTGCAATGCATCATGGGATTGGTTGGTTGAAGAAAGATGATTTAAGCAGTTTTATATGTACAGACACCACTTTTTCAGATAAAGTGGGGGTCCGGGAGG
>NW_013952823.1:32656-35969 GCF_001266775.1 Austrofundulus limnaeus
GTGAAATATATTTATGTTTGTGGTTGTAATGTGACAAAATATGGAAAAGTTCAAGGGGTATGAATACTTTTGCAAACCACTGTATTCAGAAAGTTAAGATCCATGGGACTATAGCCAACCTCCCTGGATGTGTCCACAGGAGGAAAATTGATGACAAATCAATGAGACGGCTAATATGAATGGTAACAAAAGAGCCCAGAAAAACTTCTAAAGAGAGTAAAGATTAACTCAAGGAGCATCAGTGTCAGATCGTACTATCCGTCACTGTTTGAACCAAAGTACAATTAATGAGAGATGACCAAAGAGGATACCATTGTTGAAAACAAATCATAAAAAGCCAGACTGGAATTTGCCAAACTACATGTTGACAAGCCACAAAAACCATCTGGGAGCATAGAACTTTTGACAAACTTTGATAAGACAAAAATGAAACTTTTTGGCAAGGCACATGAGCTCTGTGTTCACAAAGGGAAAAATGTAGCGTATCAAGGAAATAATGCTGTCCTACTGTGAAACATGGAGGAGGTCTGTTATGTTCTGGAGCTGCTTTACTGCATCTGGCTCAGGGGGTCTTGAATCTGTGCAGCAAACAATGAAATCTCAAGACTATCAAGGATTCAAGAGAGAAATGTGCCACCCAGTGTCAGAAAGCTTGGTCTCAGTCACAGGTCATGACTCTTACCAAGAGGATAATGACCCAAAACATAGCGAAAAACACACAAGAATGGCTCAGATGAAAATATTGGACTATTCTGAAGTGGTCTTCTGTGATCCTGACCTAAATCCTACTGAGCATCTTTAGAAGGAGCTGAAACCTGCCATCTAGAAAAGGCACCCTTCAAACCTGAGACAACAGGAGCAGTTTGTTCATGAGGAGTGGAACAAAATACCTGCTGAGAGCTGCAGAAGTCTCTGACAGTTAGAGGAATCGTTTCATTGCAGTGATTGCTTCAATAAGTCATGCAACAAAAATTTAGGTTAAGGGTACTATCATTTCTGTCCAGGCCTATTTCATGAGTTTTATTAAAAAAAAATCTTGAAGCATGGTTGAAAAGCAATGTCTGGATTTCATTGGTTCATTTACATAAAAAAACTTTTCCATATTTCAAATGTTATTTCTTTTAACTTTGATGATAACTGACAACTAATGAAAATCCCAAATTCAACCAGTCCTTTTCATCGTTAGCCCAGGCGAGACACTTCTGACACTCTCTTGTTCAACAGTAGCTTGACACAAGGAATGAAAACATCTGAAACCCATGTCTTCATATGTCTATATGTGGTGTTTCTTGAATTCGACTCCAGCTGCAGTCTAATCTTTGTGAATCTCCTCCACATTTTTGAATGGGTTTTATTTCATATATTATCTCCAGTGTGGAGTTATCCCTATTGCTTTTACACTTTTTTCTACCACATCTTTTCCTTCCCTTCGCCTCGCTATTAATGTGCTTGGACAGAAAGCTCTGTGAACAGTCAGCCTCTTTAACAATTGTAAGGATTTTACTTTAGGATGGTTGAACACCAGGTGCAGAACTGAATGATTAAGGCCAAAAAAAGGTTGCAAAAGGATTTATTTAACAAAAATCAAAATGCTGGTATTGCAGCAAACTAGATACATGGACTTGGACATGAAACAACAAAAGCTCTGACACAGACTGAGGACACAAAACAGAATATAAAGGAGAACTAATTAGTAGAAAAAAGAAACACCTGGGAGAGAAACATGAGGTGCAGCTGAGAGTGGGCGGGGCTGGAACAAAGACAGGCAGGAGAAGAAAAAACAGAAACACATGACAGAAAGCCAGAAGAGTAACCAAAAAAAAAAAAAAAACACCCACACAGACACGGACCATGACAGCAATGAGTTTTTGTGTCATGCCCTCCTTTTGCAAGGTGTCAGTGGTTGTCTTTTGGACAGCCATCAAGTCAGCAGTTTTCCCCACGATTGTGCAACTTACAGAACTAGACTGAAACCATTTAAAGGTCTTTGCAGGTGTTTAGAGTTAATTAGCTGATTAGAATCTGTCATCAGGTGTCTTCAATATTGAACCTTTTCACACTATTCCAATTTTCTGAGATACTGAATTAGTTTTCATTGTCAGTTATAATCATCAAAATTAAGATATGAACATTTGATATATATCGGTATGTGTGTAACAAATGAATATTACATTCAAATTTCCCATTTGAAAGGAATTACTGAAAATATAAAAATTTTCATGATACTCTAATTTTATAAGCAGCACCTGTAGTTTGTGCAGCAGTCTTTTTCTCCACATGGCATGACTTAGACATGTTCTTTATACTGGGATGTTTATAGTTCTAACTTTTTAAACACACGTGCTGGACTTCTACCTTTATCCACAGAACATCTCCTTGTTAAGAGGTCAGAACAATCTTGCAATCTAAATACTGATAAACTGTTTTCATCAGTCAGCTAGTTGTCATCACAACACCTCTACAACTACAAACAACCCCTGGCAAAAAATATGGAATCACCAGCCTTGGATGAGCTCTCATTCAAACATTTCATCCTGTAAAACAAACTCAGATCAAAAACATGATACAATAATAAGGTCATTCCAAAGGTCAACTTGTTGGCTTTCAGGAACTCAAAGAAATGAAGAGAAAACWTTGTGGAAGTCAGTGAATGTTACTTTTATTGACCAAGTACAGGGAAACTAYGGAATCACTCAATTCTGAGGAAAAAATATGGAATCACTCAAATTGGAGGTATAAAATAAGGACACACCCAGTCAATTTCTTTTCCCTAAATGGACACCTGGCTCAGATTAGATCTGCTGGTTAGTCTGCAGTTAAAAACACCTGCAGTCATGACACCCTGGAGGGCTGCTGGACCAGGTGGAGTGGACAGAACCATGGCTCCAACAAGAGAAATGTCTCTTGAAACAAAAGAGAGGATTGTGAAACTTCTTGAAGAAGGCAACTCTTCACACATGATTGTTAAAGATGTGGGCTGTTCWCAGTCAGCTGTATCCAAGATATGRACCAAAYACAAACAGCATGGAATTCTGTGAAATTTAGAATAGGATTTAAAATATTACTCCTAACATCCAAAGCTGTTAACAACCAAGCTCCATCATATATTAAACATCTTATTGTTCCATACTTTCCTAACAGAGCACTTCGCTCTCAGACTGCAGGTTTACTTGTGGTTCCTGGAGTTTCTAAAAGTAGAATGGGAGGCAGAGCTTTCAGTTATCAAGCTCCTCTCTTGTGGAACCAACTTCCAGTTTAGAAGCAGAAAGTTGAGTCATCCATGTTTTTATGTCTGTAAGACATGCTTGTAGTT
>NW_013952823.1:36594-44348 GCF_001266775.1 Austrofundulus limnaeus
TTCTTAAGCTATAGAAATTCAAGTGGAGAGGGAAAACAAGTATTTACACATTTTGTGGTGAATGACAATATACAAGATGAAATTTGGTGTTTAAAATTCAATTAAGCTGCTTATATTGGGGATTTAGTGGAGACGGGTCATTTTGACCCGGAGGACAAAGGGTGTATACAGAAAATGAGGACAACAGGAGGGTTAAAAACATTCATTATGATGATTCAGACAAAAATAAAATAAAATGTTTAATAATAAAGCTTAACCATAACACTGAGTTTAGTTAAGTAAAATATCTCAACATAAAATCTATTATCAATTACTGTGGCTTAAATTTCAGGCAGTGATTTACATCAAATCACAATAAAACATTGTGATAACAATCTTTTTGTGCTTTCTTTTTTAAACATTCATAAAATTATGAATGAAAGGATTATTATTCTGTTTATTATCTGATTTAGAAGAAGAAAATGTCTCTTATGTTTGAGAAAACCTGTTATGGCTTTAATTTGAACAGAGTTCTGTCTCTTGAAAGAGGCCTGTCAGTTTTACATGTTTCTTTCACCTGAGGTGACCACTACATCAACATGAGGAGGAKGTGCCTGGCTGTTGTGGCTGTGTATGGTTCTTCCACATGTTACTGAGGCTTCTGTTTGATAAWTGAATAAATAGTGAAATTTCCAATATGTTTTATTTCTTCAAGCTATATTCATTCAGTTCACCAAACGAGTCAATGGTGGAATAAATTGTCTGGCAGAGTTCAATCCATACAAATTCACATCCCTTACAAATGTATCACCACTTACAATTGTATACAATTTATTGCCAAGAAATATTGTTTCAACAAAGAAATAACCTAATGAACACAAATTTCTTTACATTTTGTGCTAAGTTTACTTGTTTTGCACACAAAAATGAGTTTGATGAGCTCAGACAGGTGAGGTCTGCAGGCCATAAAAATGTGTTTAATTTTTTTTCACACAGTAGATTGATAAAGATTTACAATGGAGTGATGAAACATGTATTAACATGGGTTTATAGTCATATATCTGACAAAGTTGAGTCAGGTTCTCTGGATGGGTTCTTCAGTCTTGGAGACATAAAACGTGTTTCCATCCAGCTGTAGAGTGAATTTCTATCGAACTTTTCAAAATTCGCAAAAAAATTAAATAAATAAAAATTCAAATCTGGACTGTTTCCATCTAGTTTCTCTCTCAACTGTTTGATGCGAATAAACGAGGCAATGCAACGCGTGATTAAGTCAGACGAGGCTACGCAGTGCGTGATTGCGTCAGACGAGGCTACGCAGCGCGTGATTGCGTCAGACRAGGCTACGCAACGCGTGATTACATCAGACGAGGCTACGCAATGTGTGATTGTGTCAGACGAGGCTACGCAACGCGTGATTACATCAGACGTCGGCGACAAGCTTTGCGATAGTAAACAGGAAGTGAAACTTGCTAACTAGCAGAGGCTAATTATCTTGGGACAATGGAGTGATTTTTTTGTGAATGCCTTGCTATTGGGCAAGTTGTAATTATTCTATCTATTCTGTATCTATTATCTATGTATCTATTATGTTATCTATTAAGATAACACATTTTTCTGTTTCCATCCAATTTTTTCGCATTTTTAGTGCGACACTTGTAAATGCGCATCAAAAAGCCTTGATGGAAACATGGTTATATTCAGTCTGAGGTGTTGCAGCTAAGCTCATCTTTATAAGCAGTACCATTACAAGTTTACGAGATTTGAAACTAGTTCATACGAAAATGGGGACCATCGGCCTAATGACCATTAGTGTCCTGATGCTTATTGTTCACAGAGGGCTGAGTCATACTCACAATAACAGCCTGATATACTGTATTGGGACAATACTATCATCCGTGAAACCTCTTGAATAAAATAAACAAAAAAGGGGAATCCAGCTTTTATTTCTTAGGATTACTGACATGAATGAGTGAGAATCTACAGCAGTGAACAAATGAAATGAGAAAACAAAGGAACAGAAGCTGTGATAGTTCAGTTTCTCTCCTTTGAACTTTGTTGTTTTATTTGCAGTCTCATTTGTTGTGCAGTTTGTGTTGTGTGTGTGGTAAACTATTATGCACAGTTGAGTCAGATGCAAACTGGAGGTGTCCCAGAAAAGATGATTGCTGAGGAAACAGCTACAGATGGTATCATTTGGCACTGAATCAGTGGGAAATACCAAGGCAGCCGCAGTGCCTTAAAGCGCCTTTGATTGTGAGCCCACCCTTCCTCCTCATCCTAATTTGTCTGTTTACTGTTGGTCCTCTGCCTCTTTATCACATACATACTGTATGAGCTGGGATCTGTGAAATCCATCCATCCAGGGATCCATTTCCTCTCTGTGTCACAGGGGAGCTGATCCCAGTGAGACATCGTGCAGCTGGGTACACCCTGCCATGTCACAAGTCCAATCTGTGAAATCATTAAGATAAGGATAAAACAAATTTTATAGACTTTGATACTTGTGTGTTTGTTTGCTTCGACTCTTGATGAATAAATAATAGCTGTACAAGAAGTCATCTCATTCACTTCAAATATGCCCTGGGCTCTTGGGATCATAAATTAGAGTTCTCTTTGTAAGGATTCATCAATAGATTGACAATGTTTGCTGATGTGGTAAAACAAGGAAAATACACAACATAAATAATTTAAAAGGCTAATATGATTCACAAGGAAACTGCTTAAAAATACACTGCAAAAACTGTCCACCTAACCAGGTTTTAAAATCTTATTTCAGCCTTAAAGTCTTTTTGATCTTGTTTTGAGACTGATTTACTAAACAGGAACTAATTGTATAATAATCATCTTGTTTTCAGAATGTGTAAGATTATTTGTCTTCTTAGTCTGAAAATTTGACTCAAATTAACTCAAAATATCTGCCAGTGGAGTAAGAAAATTTTACTTGGTAAGATTCTTGAAATAAGGAAAAATGAGTCAAATTAAAATATTCTTACTCCACTGGCAGAAATTTTGACTTAATTTGAGTCAAATTTTCAGACTAACAAGACAAATAATCTAACACATTCTGAAAACAAGATGATTATTCTTACACAATCAGTTCTTGTTTAGTAAATCAGTCTCAAAACAAGATCAAAAAGACTTTTTGGCTGATATAAGGTTTTAAAACTTGGTTAGGTGGACAGTTTTTGCAGTGTAAGCCTTAGTTCTAATTTCTACAAATCTAACATCATCTGAGTTAGACTGGCCTTCCGCTATAATTTGTTTTAACAGGGACATGTCATGTTCTTCAATCCTTATTTTTCACATTTAAATCATACACTTAGGTCTATACTACTGTATATTGAGTGCAGCTGCAATGCTTTGGTCTGAATTCCTCCTTAATGTAAACCCACAGGCCTGTCTTTCTGTACTGAGACATGTCTCAAAGTTGTCTCATGTGGATGTTGACTTTTTCCAGAGCAGTTTATTCTAGTTTGAGAGAGGCAGTACAGTCTTTCTATAAGTGCAGAAACAATTTATTTACAAAATAATTAAAATATGTCAGCAACAGAAGACTTGTTCATCCAGCCTAACATGATGGAGCCAGAGGCTGTGTCTAAAACAACAGGCCGGGTCCTTGGTAGACYGGGAAGACCGGAAAAAAGAGTCTGTGTATTTGGACGGTCTAGCCTCCCCTCCACCCCGGCATACGTCATGTCACCTAGCAACCATGACGATGCTAAAAAGAAGCAAAAATAGATCAAAATTAGAAAAATATCAATATATTAGCATTATTAATATCACAAAACAATAAAATTAACTTAAGGTAACATTTGAAGAACTAAGTGACCCACTGTAGGTGCATGTTTATTTCATGTTTTATGACAAAAATACTTAAAAACGCATCTATACAAATGATAAAAGTATTAGAATTACAAATGCTAGAAAATTTTAATTTTTATATCGCCATATTTTTATTTAAATCTTATTCTTTTCTCTCGCTTCGTCCGCCATTACTAGCTTAAAAAAGTCTCCGGTCGGGCTGCAACACATTATGGGATATGCTGGGTCAGGAAGGATCCATCAGACCTGTCCTTCAAATGGGGGAAAAGGAAGGACGTATTTGTCGGCCGCATCAGTGGAGTCTTTGGTTTTGGACGTCCTTCGTCGCGGCGCTGTGATGTATGCGGCCGATGAATTCGGCCTTCGGAGGACCCGGCCTGTTGTTTTGGACACAGCCAGAGTCTGATCCAGAGCAAGAGATTGTAGCTGTTAAGTCCAGACCTTATTTGGCAATTCCATCACAAAAAAAATAACGTAATAGTTCAGAAAATGTCAGAACAGAAAAAATTGAACAGGCTGAAAAATGTGACCCAAACAAAATGTAAAAATATGTTTGCAGCACTGGAAGAGACTGAAGGTACAAAAAATAGTATTTAACATCTAAAAAGTGGACTTTGCATGATATGCCCACTTTAAAGCAAGTAAACAAATAAGAACTTAAAGACCATGTTATTTAGAAAATTGTCAAATTTTTTAAAATTTGAACTATGTTTGAGTGTTGACAGCAAGTGGATTCACTGAAAAAGAATATTAGATTCAACAGTTAATAAACAATCCTGAACCAAATCATACCCTTGAAATGTACTTTTATACCATTTAAGAACAAAATGGTATTCACTTTGTACATATTGTTGGCACCAGTTCTATGTGAACTTGCACATGATCAACTCATGCATTTTTTTTACCATAGACATAGTATCAGACAGTTTTAACATTATTTATTTCCAAACTTCAGTAGAGCTGTGAGCTGTCTCATATTGGACATGGTAGTCTTGATACAGAAATCTATTTAGGCTTCTGCACAGTCCATGACAGAAATACTCCATTTTAGTAAACACTTGACTGGTAAACACTCAAATGTCATTTTACAAATATGTATATGTGAACAACTTGTGTATATGCATAGTGCCTCAGCAAGAGTCATGAGTTCCTACAAATGTGGGTTTGAAGAGGGATAAGAGAATTCTGGCTAATAGCTTCCTTTCATATGTCCCCAAACTATGGGAATGTATCAACCAGAAGTGGAAAGGATTATATGACAGAGGAACAAATTAAGTGGGGAAACTATGAAGATAACTGCTGAGGCATGCTGAAATTTACTGCTGTAAAAAAACTGTGACTAGGAAAATAAAGATCACAGATGTTTCCAACAATCATGCTTTTAATAGTCTAATAGGAAGGAGGGGGTCCCATGCACCCGAAAGATATATATTTTAACCTAAGTTTTTGTACTCTTTAAGGTGTCTAGTAAATGGATTGTGTTGGCCCCAGAGCAAATTATTGTGCCATATATGTTTTTATTGACCATCTTTAATGGCCGACCTGGATTTTTCATTGTGAATAATGAAAACTTCAAATCAACATAGCTCCTAAACTGTACATCCGACAGTCACCATTCACCCCATTTTATTTTTTGTCTTTTCATGGGTAATTGGTTGAAAAAAAGATTCCCGTGACTAGATCATGTTTGATGCATAATAGCTGGAGTAAACACTAAAAAATACTAAAATTCGCCTAAACTGAATAGCAGGAACTACTCCTCTGTACACCCTATTGATATTTTTTAAAGCTTTGTATATTTATAATCTTCAACATGCATAGTAAACACAAGTTGATATTTACTTGAAATTTTGTCACATGTATGTTTATTGTGCCATTTTGTTTGCTGACCTGGATTTCCACAAATGCAAAAAAGAGAATGTTAAATCAACATACTGACTTAACTAGACATTTTGCGGAGGCAAATGACCCCAGTTTTTGTTCCATTTTGGCATGAGCAATTAATGGAGATGGGTAGTGACATGACTGGAGCATTTATGAAGCATTGTCATCCAAATAAATAGAAAAATTTTGTAAAATCAATAGTCGTGCATTTACAATGGCATTTTCATGGCAATCTCAGCTTATCTCGATGATGTGTCAAGTAGGCCCGCTTCATGTATGGCAATTGTGATCATTTCTAACTACAAAATGGTTAATAGGCTACACATATTTTTTACTTAAAAACAATTTGCCAGGATTTGATTTTGTTAGCCATCTTGAATGTTGACACACATTTGCAAAATTTACAAGCTAGCATTAGCACTGGTTCTAAGCAAAAACTATCAAACTCTAAACTACACCCTTTAAATTATTCTGGCAATTTGTTGTAGGCGTTGGCGTTACGGTTTAGACAGTTATTTAATTTTCATCAGTTTGAAATGTTGAAAAATAAAGGATGTTAAAAGTTTCTATAAACATAGGCTGATTCTTGCTAATAATGCCAAAGAAACACGAAAGAAAATAATGGTGAGTATAAAAACAGTTTGATCCAGCAAAAAAGAAATCCAGGTGAGATGAGGTTTTCTATTCTCTCAGTCTACAAATTATTACTGGTGAGGGCAATGATGTGTTTCATCTTGAGTGGGACAATCTGAACAAAATAACTGCAAACATCCAATGTGGGTAATTGGATTAGTGGGATCATGATACAGGAGGTGAAAACTGGATTTGATGTTCCCAACTCTCTGGAAAATCAAATAAAGTTTCCTCTCTATGAACAGAAAAATACACGCTCTTTGAAGGTAGATACACCTGAAACTCCTTCTGTATCTATAACCGAATTGGACCCAAGTTGAGGGCAGCTGTGSTGTAGTGGTAGAGCTGACTTGGGACCAGAAAGTCAGAGGTTCAACTCCCCACTATGCCCACATGTGGTGGTGTCCTTGAGCAAGAGGCCCAATCCCCAACTGCTCCCCAGCACTCACATAGCTGCCCGCTGCTCCACTTGGGTGTTTCTCATGTGTGATGGATCAAATGCAGAACACAAATTTCATCCTTGCATGGGAACATGCATTGATGACAAATAAAGCACCTTTACCTGAAGGAGCAGTTCTTAATCCACAAACAACAAAGTTCTACTCAAACTGCATCCAAGAGTATCATGTCTGGCTACTTGTCCAAGTGGTGAGGAGTCGTGGATTAAAACAACTTGATGCAGGGTTTGTTTCAGCTACTGGTGATAAACCCCCTGAAAATCTACCACTGACTACTTCACCCCAAACAACCAGCATTTCACAGAGTACTCAGTCATGATACAGGAGGTGAAAACTGGATTCATCCATGCAGATCTCTAGAGCAGTGATGTTTTGGAGCTGTGGCTGGGTGACACGAACTTTCAACTCCCTCCAAAGGTTTTCTATGGGGTTGAGATCTGGAGACTGGCTAGGCCACTCCAGGACCTTGAAATGTTTCTTACAAAGCCACTCCGTTGCCCTGGCAGTTTGCTTGGGATAGTTGTCATGGTGAAAGACCCAGCCACGTTTCATCTTCAATGCTCTTGCAGATGGGAGGTTTGCACTCTAAATCTCACAATACATGGTCCCATCCATTCTTTCATGTACACGGAYCAGTCGTCCTGGTCCCTTTGCGGAGAAACAGTCCTAAAGCATGATGCTGCCACCCCCATGCTTCACAGTAGGTATGGTGTTCTTTAGATGCAACTCAGCATTCACTGTCCTCCAAACATGACGAGTTGTTTCTACCAAAGAGTTCTACTTTGGTTTCATCTGACTATATGACTTTCTCCCAATACTCTTCTGGATATAACACCTGCATCCTAAATATTATCAATATAGGACATAATAAAGATAGCAAGTATCAGAAGATCTATATTTGACTACTGAAGAGTACTTTGTTTAACACACACACACACACACACACACACACACACACACACACACACACACACA
>NW_013952823.1:50306-53497 GCF_001266775.1 Austrofundulus limnaeus
CTTACTCGTCTTTCCCTCCTCCCCCTTTTCTATTTTCTACTAAAGCCCAACCTGTGTCCATATTTTCATCTTCTGAACATCCCCCACTACAACTAGCCATCTTAATCTACTCACAGTCCAGATTATGCCAAAACCGCCAGAAATCAACTTGTTACTTGCCAGAAATCGTCTAAACTCCTTCTCCTCAGCCAGAMCACCACCAACCTAAACACCACAGGATGTGTCCAACATCAATAATTTAAACATTAAAATAAAGGGATTTAAATACCTTAGAACCTACCTGCAGCAGCTACGATAACATCTGCTCCCACACCTAACCTGGTTGTCAACCACAGCTGTGTTTAATGAGGAACTGACAAACATTTCTGCCACAAGTCTTGCGATAACAGGATGAAATCTCATGAGAACTTAACTCATGCACAGGATGGCAAGTGGCAGAAGGTTAAAAGGGGAAAAAAACTATTTTTGAATTAATTATCTAAAAAATAATGAAATATTCTAATAAAAATATAAAATGTAAACTGAAATTTAAATTTTCAGAATCAGTTGAATAGAGAGGGAAGGAAAAAAAACAACTAGAAAATTTGAAAAATTACCCTGGTTACATGGAACATCCAAATGCTCTGTATCAAACTTCAGACGGGCCTGGATATGTAATGGCTTAAGCAGGGAGACACGTCTTGCACTGGAGGATCTGAGTCCCTGGTGGTGTAGTGTGTTACTGACAGTAGTCTTTTTTCCATTAGTCCCAGCCTCCTGGCGGCATAGTGTGTTACTTACATTTGTTACATTAGTCCCAGCCTTCTGCAGGTCATTCACCAGGTCCCCCATGTGGTTCTGGGATTTTTGCTCACCATTCTTGTGATCATTTTGACCCCACAGTGTGAGATCTTGTGTGGAGCCTCTGATCAAGGGAGATTATCAGTGGTCTTGTAGGTATTACATTTTCTAATTATTGTCCCATAGTTGATTTCTTCACACCAAGCTGCTTGCCTATTGCAGATTCAGTCTTCCCAGCCTTGTGCAGGTCTACAGTTTTGTTTCTGGTGTCCTCCGACAGCTCTTTGGTCTTCACCATAGTGGAGTTTGGAGTGTGACCATTTAAGGTTGAGAACAGGTGTCTTCTATACTGATAAGTTCAAACAGTTGCCATTACTACATGTAATGAGAGGAGGACAGAGGAGCCTCTTAAAGAAGAAGTTACAGATCTGTGAGAGACAGAAATCTTGCTTGTTGATCAAATACTTATTTTCCACCATAATTTGCAAATGAATTCTTAAAAAAAATCAGATAATGTGATTTTTCCAGATATGTTTTCTCATATTGGGCCTCATGCAAGAACATGTTCATATTCTTGTCCTAAATTTCTCTTACTTTTGTTCGTACAAAGGGTTCTTACGAACATGTCACGTCAGATTCAACACTCTTCTATCTTCAGGAAAAGTGCGTAAATGAGCTGCGTAATTTCCACCTGTTCGTATCCAGCTGCTCGTGCACGCGAGAGGAGATTAGCAAAATTACCACCCCAAAAACACCATATAAGGCTATCTTTCCTGAGTCAAAACAAGTGTCCATTCATGAAAAATGACAGCGAAAACCAAAAAAATAAAAACTTTACGAGTTCAGAGATTGAAGTCCGTCTGTCAGAGATCCAGAAAAGAAAATCTGTCATTTCTCCTAAATCACTCGTACGCACAACTTAAGAACAAATCTGTGCGTACGAACGGTTCTTGCATGAGGCCCATTGTCTTTCATAGTTGAGGTCTAACTATGATGTCAATTGTAGGCCTCTCTCATCATTTTAACTGGGAAAACTTGCACAATTGGTGGCTGACTAAATACTTGTTTCCCCACTGTATGTGTTGAATTCATCTTTAAGCCTTACTGTCTACATAGACATTGGGGCCGGGAAGCACAGGAGAATCATAAATGTCAGCAAACTGGCCAAATCCGGTCTGCACAACACTACATTACTGGGCCTGTATTTATTCACAGGGGAAGATGTTACAAGCACTTTTAAGGGAAAAGGGAAGGTTGGGCTTCTAAAGGCTGCAGAGATATCCCAAGTACCAAGCAGTTTACAGATTAATGTTTTAATTCAGATTTATGGAAGCATGTCATGGCAATAAGCACCTACTGGCCCTATGTATTGATGCAATATGACTTTGCAATACTATAATTATTTATCTCCTCAGAAAACTTGGTTAGAAGTGGTCTGTGGAACAGAAGTGTTCAAGCACATCGAGGCCTTCACATGTCTGATGTATGGCCACGAACAGGAGAAATCTGTGAACAGCATAAGAAGCATCATTCTCAGAAAGATGATCTGGGAGGATGAGACCATCACCATAAAACTGAAGGTGGACCTCTCGTGACTGCCCCCCTGCAGGGAGAACCTGGTTCCACATGTTAATCAAGTCAACCCCCATCTGACCACATACAAAAGAGCCACCATACTACGATCCTGTCCTGAGCTGGGTGAAGATGGTACACTGGAGCCAGCGTGGTCATGTGGTCCAATCTGCCCTACAACACTGATTGACTTGCTGGAGGAAATGGTAGAGGATATAGATGAGGACGACATTGAAAAGCAAGATATCAATTATGAAGGCTTTCTAATTGATGAATAAATATGTTTTGGGTGGTTTTCTTTTCTCTAAGGCCCAATTCCACCTATTTTTCCTACATGTTTCCATTTATTTGGGTGACAATGCTTCATAAATCCTCCAGTCATGTCACTACCCATCTCCATTAATTCCTCATGCCAAAATGGAACTAAAACTGGGGTCATTTGCCTCTGCACAATGGGCCTCATGCAAGAACATGTCCATAATCTTATCCTAAATTTCTCTTACTTTTTTTCATACGAAGGGTTCATACGAACATGTCACATCAGATTCAACAAACTCTTCTATCTTCAGGAAAAGTGTGTAAATGAGCTGCATAAATTCCAACTGTTCGTATCCAGCTGCTCGTGCACGCGAGAGATTAGCATAATTACCAACCCAAAAACACCATATAAGGCTATGTTTCCTGCCTCAGATATCAGGAAGTGTCCATTCATGAAAATGACAGTGAAAACTAAAAAGAAGAACTTTATGAGTTCAGAGATTGAAGTCCGTCTGTCAGAGAAAAAGAAAATCTGTCATTTTTAGCAGGTCAGCTGTGGAATAAAAAGAGCTGCTAAAAGT
>NW_013952823.1:55382-60133 GCF_001266775.1 Austrofundulus limnaeus
CTTAGAATACGAAAACATTGGTGAATGTCACAAATTCTCCTAAATCACTCGTACGCACAACTTAAGAACAAATCTGTGCGTACGAACGGTTCTTACATGAGGCCCAATGTCTAGTTAAGTGAACATATTGATTTTACATTCTCTTTTTTGCATTTGTGGAAATCCAGGATGGCAAACAGAATGACACAATAAACATACATGTGACACAATTTCCAGTGGATATCATCAACTTGTGTTTACTATGCATATTGAAGATTATAAATATACAAAGCTTTGAAAAAATATCAATATAATTTACAAGGGAGTAGTTCCTGCAATTCAGTTTAGGCGAATTTTAGCATTTTTTGTGTTTACTCCAGCTATTATGCATCAAACATGATATAATCATAGGAATCTTTTTTTCAACCAATTACCCATGAGAAGACAAAATAAAATGGGGTGAATGGTGTCTGTCGGATGTATAGTTTAGGAGCTATGTTGATTTAAAGTTTTCATTCACAATGGAAAATCTAGGTCGGCCATTAAAGATGGTCAATAAAAACATATATGGGACAATAATTTGCGCTGGGGCCAACACAATCCATTTACTAGACACCTTAAGGAGTGAGAGGTGCATGGGACCCACCCCCCTTCCTACTAGACTATAAAGGCAGCTCTTTTTCTGATGCAGTGGATGTTACAGCTGGATATAAGAGTTTTTTAAAGGCTCTCACTGCTGAGTGATGAACTAAAAACAGCCTCCCCCAGAAGACTTAATCCATGCTGTGATGCTGGCATCCTTTTATAACACTTCATCTTTACTGGAGTATGTTTACAGTCTTTTAGGGAAAAAAAATGAAACTGTTTAATTCAAACAAGTTATTGAGAAAACAATAAAGGTTGAATTCTAAATCGTTTCCTGTTCTTTCAGCAGATGTATGCTGAAATGCTGAACACTGCTAAGCCTGTGATAAAAGACTGGATTTATCAGAAATAAGTCCAGAGAGACAGATTTGTTGTCACTTTTCCTCCCTGTCATACCTGTTTGCCCTTCTCTGCTCTCTGCCATGCCCACCTGATTACAGCTGCAATCAGACTCATTTAATTCACCTGTATCCTGTCCCATATAAGCTCCCTCTTCACACAAGACTTCTGCCACAGAGTTTACATAACAATAATTAAGAGAGCCGACCAGATTCTTCTTGAAATTCAGCAGACATTACAGAATATAAAGAATGGGTCTGGAAATAATATTTTTGCTGATACCAGCACATATTGGGATAAATGGAAATGAAACGGCAGACAAAGCAGCAAAGGAAGCTACAAAACATATTAATATTGATATGGAAATTAATGTCAGTAGATTAAAAATTAATTAATAATTAATTAAAATTAATTAAGACATTATTAAACAGAAGTTGAAGGAAAGATGACAAAATCTACAGGAAAAAGAGAAAAAAGGAAGATGTTTTTTAAAATACGGGAGAAAATAGGGGAGATGAGGGAAGAGACTGGAGAGAAGATACAGCAATATTAAGATTTGGGCATACTGGGCTAAACAGCACATTGTTTAAAATAGGAAAACATAATACAGAAAAATGCACTGTGACTGCTGGATATGGGCACCAGTGACCCACGCGACCCTGAAAAAGGAAGAAGCGTGTACAGAAAATGGATGGATGGATGGAATACAGAAAAATGTGAATTTTGTGATTTGGAAGAAACTTTAGAACACGTTATGATACACTAAAATACAATAAAGAGAGACATATTCTTATACAGAATTTGGAAAAACTTAAAATAAGACACAGACTATCAGAAGTGCTAGGAATACAGAGAAGCTATCCATTTATAATCCAGTTTTTACGAAGTGCTACGTTATTTGGAAGGATATAAATTATTTAACCAGTAATAGAATTATTATTTTTTAATGCAATCTTGATCCACACTCCTTACCAGTTGATGGCAGTAATACACCATTAAGTTGATTGTCAACCGCCAATAAATAACATATGAAGAAGAAGAAGAAGACTTCTGCCCGATTTCCGAACACTCCTTGTCAGTAGATATCCAGCATTATCTCTAAGTTCCTGCCTGATTTCATGCTCTCAACCCCACGCCTGTTTCTTAATTTCCTCGATCTGCCTGATACTGTTTGCCTCTCTGACCTCTGGATCTCGACCTTGTTTCTGCTCACCGGACCTTAAACTCTGGATCTCTCTTTGAATTTGTCTTCGGCTCTCTGCTTCCCTGAGTCTGACCCTGTTTTACCCCTAGAACCTAGTGATGGCCACACGAAGGGACATGAAACCTTGAAGCTTTTATTCCAATTGGTTCAATAAAAGCCTCATTTCTTGAAGCTTCATGTACTCACAGCTCCCTTTGCTGGTCAAAACTTTAGTCATTTCATCTACTTGGCTGTCTTCAATAAACTGAATGTACTTTGGTTAATTTTGTGGTTTATTCTTGTTATTTTGGATAAATTGGTGTTTTCAAATCTAGAATGCACAACAGGTTTGACACAGGACACATGGAAAGTAGGATGGACCTTCATGGATGCTGGGAGCTTGAGTCTGAATGCCACCAGGTTCACCACTTTGGAAATAGAAAAGGGCCCCATGAAGCGAGGTGCCAATTTCTGGCACTCAACCCTCAGAGTAAGGTCTTTGGTAGACAACCATACACTGTCTCCAACCTGATACAGGGGTGCAGGAATCCTTCTGCGGATGGCTGTCTTGGTAACAATAATGGAGGACTTGAAGAACTCTTTCCTGGATGCTCTCAAAACTCTTTGGCAGTGGAGGGTGGCCCGATGAGCAGATGGCACCTGGGCAGCACACTCGTGAATGGTGAACACCCATGGTTGATGTCCAAATATGACGTAAAAAGGGGATAGACCAGTGTCACTTGATGTTAAGGCGTTGATGGAGTATTCTACCAGGGAGATGTTCTCAGCCCATTTAGTGGGGTTGTCCTCACACAGGATATGTAGGTGGGTCTCCAACTCCTTATTGGCCCTTTCAGTCTGGCCATCCATCTGAGGGTGAAATCCTGAAGACAGACTGAGGGTTATTCCCAACATAGAACAAGACTCTTTCCAATACTTTGAGACAAACTGTGGACCTCGGTCCGAAACAATGTCTTTAGGAAATCCATGAAATTTGAATACTTCTCTCATGAAAACATGACTCAGTTCCAAGGACGTAGGGAGTTTGGGTAAGTCAGCAGGATGCACCATCTTGGAGAATCTGTCAACAATGGTTAATATCACAGTCTTATCTTCAGACAGAGGTAATCCAGTTATAAAGTCCATGGAGATGTGGGGCCAGGGCTGAGGTGGAATGGGGAGTGGTCTCAGGAGACCCACTGGAGGACATTGAGAGGGTTTGGCCAGGGAGCATTGGGTGCAGGACCCAACAAACTGCCTAACGTCCTTTTCCAAGTAACCCCACCAAAACTGGGACCTAACTAATTCTAATGTCTTTGTTATTCCCGGATGGCAAAACAGACATGAGGAGTGACATAGTTCTTAGAGTTTAGTAACCAGGTGAGCAGGAACAAAGAGCTTACCATCTGAGCAATCGATGGCAGGGGGGAAACTTCTGGTGGGCCTCTCTGACCTCCCTCTCGATTTGGGTGATAGCCAGATAGAAAGCATCTGGCAGGATGAACTCTCCCTGGTTGCCACTGTTCGGGTCAGACTCATAGACTCTAGAAAGAGCATCAGGTTTGATGTTTTTGGTCCCGGGTCTATAAGAGAGAAAAAAAATTAAAGTGGCAGAAGAAAAGGACCCACCTGGCCTGGCGTGGGTTAAGTCTTTTGGCAGTCTTGATGTACTCAAGACTCTTGTGGTCAGTGAAGACAATGAAAGGTTGTTTGGCCCCCACCAGCCAATGTCGCCACTCTTCTAGGGCCAACTTGACTGCCAATAGTTCACGATTGCCGACGTCATAATTTCTTTCTGCTGGGGACAGAGATTTAGAAAAATAGGCAAATGGGTGAACTTTGTTATCTTTGAACCGTTGACTCAAAATGGCCCCAACACCTGTGCTAGAGGCATCAACCTCTACAATGAATTGCAGCTCAGGATCAGGAAACTGGAGAATGGGTGCAGAGGAAAAAAATACTTTCAATTTGTTAAAGGCCTTTGTGGCCAGGTCTCCCCAAGAGAACTTGACTTTGACTGAGGTTAAGGCATAGAGGGGAGCAGCAATGGTACTAAAGTTCTTAATGAATCGCCTGTAAAAAATTGGCGAAACCTAAGAAACGTTGTAACTGTTTGCGGGTTTGAGGTCTGGGCCAGTCTTGGACAGCAGTAACTTTGGTGGGGTCCATAGAGATTTGACCTGGGGATATCTGGAAACTAAGGAAAGTAGTAGACTTAGTGTGAAATTCACATTTTTCTGTCATAGTCTGTGTTTATTCTCTTCAGTTTTCCTAGTGTTTTCTGTTTCCCCAGTGTGTCTCAGCCCAGCTGCCCCACATTTCCTTGATTGTCACCCTTGTGTTTCTCCCCAGGTGTTTTCTGTTTAGTAATTAGTTTTCTGTGTATTTAAGCCCTGTCCTGTCTCGGTCTTTTGTCGGATCATTGTTGTGTTTTGCTCTGTCTGTCCTGGTTCCTTGAGCTTTGTTCCCCTCGTGCTTGTGATCTACAGTATTTGTAAGTTTGCTGCCAGCAGCCCTCTTTTTGTTAATTATTAAACCTTTTTGTTACATTTTTGAAACCTTGCCCTTCGCCCTGGGTCTGTCTCATCACCAAACTCCTTCAGAA
>NW_013952823.1:61819-71578 GCF_001266775.1 Austrofundulus limnaeus
TCTCCTTGTTGATCGTCAGGAGACGATCATTAAAGGGGGGGTACTGTCATGATTTGTCAGTTTTCACCTTAGTTTTCCTTAGTGTTTTTTATGTTCCCCAGTGTGTCTCAGCCCAGCTGCCCCACATTTCCTTGATTGTCACCCTTGTGTTTCTCCCCAGGTGTTTTCTGTTTAGTAATTAGTTTTCTGTGTATTTAAGCCCTGTCCTGTCTCRGTCTTTTGTCGGATCATTGTTGTGTTTTGCACTGTCTGTCCTGGTTCCTTGAGCTTTGTTCCCCTCGTGCTTGTGATCTACAGTATTTGTAAGTTTGCTGCCAGCAGMCCTCTTTTTGTTAATTATTAAACCTTTTTGTTACATTTTTGAAACCTTGCCTGCGCCCTGGGTCGGTCTCGTCACCAAACCCGTTATTTTCAGCCTTGACAAACAGTTTGTTCTGGAGTAGTCAGAGAAGAATGGCTCGAACATGTTGGTGGGACTCAAGATCTTTGGAAAAGATAAGAATGTCATCTAAATAAACAAAGGCATTGACATTAATGGAATCTCTTAGGACATCATTTACTACTGCTTAAAAGACAGCCAGGGCGTTAGTAAGCCCAAAAGGCATGACTAGGTATTCATAATGTCCAGTGGGGGTATTAAACGTGGTCTTCCACTCGTCTCCTTCTTTAATTCGTACCAAGTGGTACGCATTTCTGAGGTCCAGCTTGGTAAAAATCTAAGCTCCCGGAATAAGATCAAAAGCGCTACACATGAGGGGTAGAGGGTATTTGTTCTTGATGGTTAGTTCATTTAAGCCTCGATAATCAATGCAGGGGTGCAAAGACCCATCCTTTTTCTCTACAAAGAAGAAACCTGCCCCAGCGAGAGAAGAGGATGGCCGTATGATACCAGATTTAAGTGAATCTTCAATTTAATCCCTCATAGCTTGACTTTCGAGTTGGGACAATGAATACAACTTCCCCCTGGGGGGAATAGAACCTGGAAGGAGGTCTATGGGGCAGTCATAGGGCCTGTGAGGAGGGAGAGAAGTTGTTTTACTTTTATTAAACACTTCTCTTAAATCCTGATAAACAGATGGAACTTGTTTTAAATCAGGACTTGGTTCCTTAGTGACATGAGAATTCTCAGAAGAGGTAGCATTTAATAAACAATTAGCCAAACACTGTTCAGACCACTCTACAATTTCTTTATTTACCCAATCAATATGAGGATTGTGTTTTTGCAACCAAGATGTTCCTAAAACGATTGGTAGTTGTGGTGAATGAATGACCAAGAATTGAATGCTCTCATGATGGTTCCCCCCGATGGACAATTTCATGGGTTCAGTTTCCGAACTGGTACTGCTTAGGTGGTGACCATCCAGGACGAGTACCTGATGGTTTCTTTGGGAGGGGAGAATCTGGATCCCCTGGGAAAGAGCAAAGTCCTTGTCAATAAATTCACTATCGACTCCAGTGTCTATGAACACTTTGAAAGCGTCTTACCTGCCACAGATAAATCTGCAGGTAACTGTAGTAGAGTTTGACTGACTGAAGCTAGACTCAGGATGTGACTCCTGGAGGTTCTTTGATTTTTGCGAGGGAAAGAAAAAACAACGTGACCTAACTCACCACAATGAAAGCACAGTCCTTTCATTCTTTGCTCCTTTTCCTCTTGGGAGAGTTTCAATCTGCCAATCTGCATGGGTTCAACTGTGTTTGATGCACCTCTGCCTTCTGTGATTGGGTTGTGTGATGTGAACCTGTAGGTAGGATTGGGATCAGAATTTCTTGGGGTACCTCTTTTAGTGTGTCTTCGCTCATGTAACCTCTTTTTGGCAAGATGGCGCCGGTGTGTGTGGCTGCTCGTCTGTCATTCTTACGTTTGCTGATGTTTATACTGTTTCTGACCTGTGTCATCTACGGAACTGAGTCTCTGCTGGTGTACGATCGTAACACACTGATAGACCTCTAACCTTTGGTCCAGGATATGGAGTTATTCAATGTTGCTGGCCAACAATCCTTCCCCCTGCTTCTGTCGGAGATTCCGAACCACTTGTTCCGGAATCCTGCGCTGCTTTCATGATGGAGACTTTATCGTCGTCGCGGTAGATGAAGCGGCCGGCTGGTGAAGCTGAAGTTTTACATGACGCACTGTTCTGCTTTTACCCGATCATCGCATGGATCGTTTCTGGGCTCTCGGGTGCCTCGGCGTTTCTTGGATCCCGTTGATGTCTGCTTGGTGCCAGTGGTGGGCGTTCAAGCCCCTCTACACCGCCATCCCTGCCCTTCCCGGCTCAACATGCGCCAACTGTGTCTCCAAAACCTGAGACCACTGTGCCGAGTTTCCCTACCTGTCGAAGCCCAGGATCCAGTTCCTGTCAGGATTGGCCTGATAAACGCCAGATCGCTTGTGAATAAAACTTTTATTCTTTGGGACTTTTTTAGTCGCCAAAACCTGGATTTTTTATGTGTGACTGACACGTGGCTGAGTGTTGGTGAGTCCAGTGCTCTATCTGAGCTTTTACCAGTGGATTGTTCTTATTTTAACTCACCACGGGCTTCGGGGAGAGGGGGAGGCACAGCAACTGTTTATAAACAGGACTACAAATGTAAGCAGTGTTTTCTAAAGACATTATTCCCCAGCTTTGAGTTTACGTCTTTTGAGATGAGACACGTAAACCCAGTTTTCTGTGCTGTCATCTACCGCCCCCCCAAATACAATAAGGATTTTATAAGTGACTTTTCTGATTTTTTTTTTATCTAGGATTTTAACTAACTATCAACATGTTCTTATTGTTGGAGACTTCAATATACACATGTGCTGTCCTGATAAGCATTTGGTAAAGGACTTTTTAAGCCTTTTGGACTCTTTTAACCTGGTACAAGCCATTTCCGGCCCTACACATGGACACGGACACACACTGGACCTGGTTATTTCCTGCGGTCTGCCTGCGACTAACCTGGAAATCTGTGACTCTGTGTTCTCGGATCACCTGCTTGTTTTATTCACCGTTACTTTGACACCTACTGCAGTTAAATCTCGCGCTGCTGTTCGGCGCTGTCGGATTATTAACCCTTCCACTGCCACTCAGTTCTCTGTTGCTTTTCTTCAGCTCTGTGGATCATCTGACTTCCTCCACTTCRAAACAGAAGAGCTCTGGTCCTGGCTCTATTCTTCCTGTCAAACCATCCTGGACTCGGTTGCTCCATTAAAAACAAGGCAGCCAAGGATCAAACCTGAGCCTTGGTTTAATGACAGAACTAGTGCTGTAAGGAAGGAATGTCATTGTGCTGAACGCAGATGGAAAAAGGATAAACTGCAGGTTACTCTTCAGATTTTAAAAGACTGTTGGCGTCTCTACCAGAGCACGGTTAAAGAGGCAAAAAGGGAATATTTGGCTAATATCATTACCTCAAACAGCCATAACCCAAGTGTTTTATTTCACACCATTGACTCTGTGATTAATATCCTGCAGGATGCCTATATGGAAGCTTCTCCTGACGTGTGATAATTTTATGTGTTTCTTCATTGAAAAGGTTGGTAGTACCAGGGCTCTTATCACAGCTCCTGACTCCGACCCCTCAGTTTCAGTCCCCTGCTCTGCTGCTTTCAATCAATTTGAGCTTGTGACCATCTCACTTTTAGGGGACGTGGTTGGCCGCATTAAGCCATCAGGTTCCCCCCCATGATCCTGTCCCTCCACGATTTTTTAAAGATATTTTATCTAGCATAGGGCAGCCTGTTCTTGCAATTATAAATAGCAGTCTGTCCTCAGGTGTGGTCCCTGCTAGTTTTAAACATGCAGTAGTGCAGCCACTGCTTAAAAAACCTGGCCTTGATCCCACAGTTCTGGCTAATTATTGGCCTATTTCAAAGCCGTCTTTTCTTTCTAGGGTTTTAGAAAAAATTGTGTACTGTCAGCTGACACAGATTTTAGATGACAATGGCATTCTGGAGGTTTTTCAGTCAGGTTTCAAAACTCTTCATAGCACAGAATCTGCTTTAATTAGAGTTTTTAATTACATCATCTCTGCATGTGATTCTGGTAACCATGTTCTGATTTTACTTGACCTAACTGCTGCCTTTGATACAGTAGACCACAACATTTTAATATCGCGATTACACCACGTTGTTGGTGTTGATGGCACTGTTGTTAAATGGTTTAGGTCTTACTTGGAGGAGAGAACATTTTCAGTGAAAATTAGTGACTCTGAATCATCTGCTGCTTCAATGCCTAATAGTGTCCTGCAGGGCTAAATTCTAGGCCCTCTGCTTTTCTCTCTTTATTTACTGCCTCTGGGTTCTGTCCTCAGCAAACATGGGATTTCTTTCCATTGTTATGCTGATGATTGTCAGATTTATTTGCCCATGAAGCAGAAGGATGTCCATTCCATCAAACATCTCCTGGCATGTCTAGGAGATATTAAAGCTTGGTTGGCCTTGAACTTCTTAAATTTTAAAGAAAATAAAACAGAGGTGATGGTGTTTGGACCCAGTGGCTCCTGTGAGTCCTCCTCTGTGGACCTGGGACCCTTGGAGGTATATTTTAAACCTGTTATTACATATCTTGGTTTTAAGGTGGACAGTGATTTTAAATTAGACACCCAAATCAAAGCCGTGGTTAAGTCCAGCTTTTATCATTTAAGGCGATTGGCGTCAGTGAAATCTGTTCTTTCCAGGCAGCATTTTGAAACAGTGATCCACACTTTTATTTCAACTCGTTTGGATTACTGTAACTCACTTTACCTGGGAGTCAGTCAGTCACTGCTCTCACGTCTGCATCTGGTTCAGAATGCTGCTGCACGACTTTTGACAGGAACTCGGAAGAGGGAACATGTGACCCCTGTCCTGGCCTCACTTCACTGGCTGCCTGTATATTTTAGAATTCATTTTAAAATTCTTATGTTTGTTTTTAAATCACTGCATAATCTTGCCCCGGCTTACCTCTCTGAGCTTCTTCATCCCTACGTACCTTATCGGTCTCTCAGGTCAGCAGATCAGCTGCTCTTGGAGGTACCGAGAACAGAAAGGAAGCTCAGAGGGGACAGGGCTTTCTCTGTCATCAGCCCTAAATTATGGAATGACCTGCCTTTGCGGGTCAGAGAGGCCCCTTCACTGCCCACTTTTAAAGCTCGTCTTAAAACCCATGTATTTTACTTGGTTTTCAACACCAGCGGGATTTAGTTTTAAATTGTATGTTTTTGTTTTTAAACTGTTTTTAATCACTTTTTTATTATGTTGTGTTTTAATGTACAGCACTTTGTATCAGCTGTGGTTGTTTTAAAGTGCTTTATAAATAAATTTGGTATGGTATGGTAAGTCAATCCTGGTGGCGAGATCTTCAAGTTCACATAGGGATTGAGGAGGGTCTCGAGCTGTCAACTCGTCTTTGATGTCATCATTAAGTGACTGGAGGAAAACATCCTGGAGGGCCTCCTCACTCCATCTGCTGTCAACTGCCAGTGTATGAAAGTCAATAATGAATTCAGTTACTCTTTTATTACCTTGTTTGGGGTTCAGTAATCCTCTGGTGGACTCCTTGTGGAGTAAAATGGGACAGAACACCCTCAGCAACTCTTGAGCAAAATCCTGGTAACGATAACAAAACAGAGAGTCCCGTTGCCATTCAGCCGTTCCCCACAATTTGGGTTTGCCAGAGAGGAGGGAAATGATGAAGGCCACCTTAGCTCGGTTTGTAGGAAAAGAGGAGGGTTGAAGTTGAAAATGGATCTCACATTGGGCCTCATGCAAGAACCGTTCGTACGCACAGATTTGTTCTTATGTTGTGCGTACGAGGGATTTAGGAGAATTTGTGGCATTCACCAATGTTTTCGTATTCTAAGATTTTTTTCAGATACGAACAAAATACAGGAGTGGTCCAGACCTGTCGTATATTTTACCAGCAGTCAGTCTGCTGTTATCCAGACGGGTTTTCTTCACTAAGAACTTTATACTTCGTTATTTAGAAAATATTTCGATTTGAAAACAAATCACACTCCATAATTATGTTGACAGCAGGTTATTCTGTTTTAATTAGAATAAGATTTTAATGACAAAAATTGATTAGATTAAGTTAAATTGTATTTTAATGCATTTGTACAACACTACAATATTAATATGAAGATCTCAAACTAAAAAACTTAAATTATGCATTAATTGAAGTTTGGAGACGTTTTAAAATGTGTCTTTTCAGAACCGCATCTGTCACTTGCAACCGCAGGGAGAGGGGGGATAGCGGTGCGCAACCACCCTTCTTCTGAATAAATGTAAACACAGTAGCACAGTTGTTTACACTTAGATTAAAAAATATTTGACCAAAGAAAAACCGGAGCTGGACTAGAGAGAGATGAATATGATTTAGATTTTTATTTCTGTGACTGTAAYGACTAACAGGAGACACGACATTAACAGCACATTTCATTCCTTTAAGCAGCTCCTTTAATGCCACATGACACTGCTAAAGAGAACAATTTTTTTCTCGATCTCGGAGAGCAGGACTACAATCTCCGAACGCGTAAAGTTCTTCTTTTTTACTTTGCAATGTCATTTATGAATGGACACTTCCTGGTATGTGGGGCTGGAAACACAGCCTTATATGGTGTTTTTGGGGTGGTAATTATGTAAATAACCTCTTCTCGTGCACGAGCAGCTGGATACGAACAGGTGGAATTTACGCAGCTCATTTTACACACTTTTCCTGAAGATAGAAGAGTTTGTTGAATCTGACGTGGCGTGTTCGTACGAACCCTTTGTACGAACAAAAGTAAGAGAAATTTAGGATAAGAATATGAACATGTTCTTGTATGAGGCCCAATGAGTGAGAAAAGCCCAACATTTTTCTGGGTCTCCTCTAAAAACCTCGGAGGACTTAACCTGGGTTCGTAAACTGGATCAGATCTGTTGGTACTAGTTTGTTGAGGTAAAGGGTGTTGACAAGGAGCAGGGTTATCAGGATTCAAAGCCATATCTTTATAATAGTATAACAGAGTTCATTTACAGTGTTTTCTAATTTATTTATAGCTCCTTCCACACCAGCTTTCCAGGCAGAATCGGGTTCAAAGCTCATATTGCTGGCCAGTTTATCTGTTAAAGATCTGAGTTTGAACTCTGAGAAAAACCCAAAAACAGATAAAGGTTTACAAATTTTATTAAAATTGCTGGTGTGGAGCTGGAACAACCCAGGTACGTGGGTCCGGTTTTCGGGACACAGAAAAACAGGTTAGTGGTTGTAAGACTCTGGGACAAAATACTACAAGTATTTTTAGCCACTAACCTGGTGTCAACTGGGAGTCTCAGTGTGGAAATACAGACTGTGTCAGTTTGGTTCCAGAGAAATACGATGACGTCACCGACAAACCTTGGGAGCATTGCGGGTCCGAGAAATAGGTCAGGGGTCCAGGGACAGACGAGGGTCATACACAGAGGGATCAGAGAATCCAACAGGTTAAGAGGAGCAAACTTAACTCTTTAATCCGGGAGGCAGGCAGGGGTCGAGAACCAGGAAGTCTGAGGTTTTGTGGTGCCGAGCAAAGGAGAGATATTTTCCAGTAATAAATCTCGCAGCTCTTTTCTGTAATAAAAAGAGGATTTGTAATTGTCCTACACACTTTCCCCCCAGACCTCAATACAATAAACCAGGTGTGGACTTATTGTTGAATATACGACATATACAGTACAGAGTTTTATCATTAAATAACTCACTTACTTTATACAGAACAGCAATAGATTTAGCCATCTTTGTTCTTAAATAATTTACATGAGGTTCCCATGTCAGCCCTTCATCTTTCACTACACCTTAAAACTTCACTTCACTGACTCTACAAATCTCAACCCCCTCGACTTTAAATGGGACATCAATGGTTTTCTTTCTTTTACTAAACACCATATAATTAGTTTTCTCTAAATTTAATGACAACTTTTTAAGTCTGTAAGGGTCAGCTTACACTTCTTATAACAAGGTTATTAGAGTAATTTAATTCGCAAGGATCTCTTATTGTGGATAAACATTTCTTTAGTGCAAAAATGAATGGACACAAAAAGTAATTCTCAGTCAATAAATGTTGATTTGAACCGTAATATGCAATCATTTTACAAATCATTCGAAATTGACTAGAATCCACCTGATTGTGAACAATTCATTTCATATAAAAAGTTTTGGGACCAACAATAACAAGCTTTTAACTTCTTAATTGTCAACCACACAAATAGAAACACAAATGTCAGTTTAGATGTTAAATACCAGACATTTGAGGCTGTTTATCTTAGGAGTTGGCAAGGACAAGGTTAAAAAAAGGAGGAAGAAAGATATTCGCTTTCCTATACTTTATCTTAAATAATGTGGGTTATAATCAGAAGGGCGAAGCGTTCTGTGCTCAGCTTCGATCAGACCTCGACGTCACACACAGCCAGCTTTTACCTTGAGATGATGTTCTGTCACCTGCCAGGTAGATGGGGGCGCTGCTGGAGAATCTGTCTTTAGACCATTGAACAGGGGACCCCAAGGCGTGCTCTTTGACTCGTTTAGCGTCCACGTCAGCCGTAACCAGAAGACAAGGCCTCGACTAGAACCCAGGTTTTTAATAAAACTTCCGTCTGGAGAGTTTCTGAAGGTGGATAAACCAGGTGTTGGTCTCCCACACTGTGAGGTTTCCCCGTTGGCGTGAAGGGGCCAAACCTGACACAGTTTTCAGCTTTTGATTCCCCGGAGAGAATCTAGCTGTCACAGTGACTGACAGCGGTCAGTCACCTTTACTCTCTGTCTTTTCTCAGTGAGTGCTCTTGACGGGCGGAAACTGTTAGTTCCTAAAAGCTTAGAGAATCTATGGTCCCCCCTCCAGAAGGTTAGATTAGAAAAGAAATTATCAAAGAAAAGTGTTAGTTTCAGAACTTGCTATGCCATTCTGAAACTAAAACAAAGATTATTTGCTGCTGTTTGGTTCAGAACAAAACATTTCATGACCTACAGTATTTAAATTATCTGACGAGCACTTATTTAAAACATAACTGAAAGAAAAATGAATTACTTCAAGTTCAAAACATTTGCAAATATGATTCAGACAAGTAAAACTGACATTTCATCAACTTAAACCATAAAGATTATTTTAGTTAAATAAGAACTTTTTCCACAGTAAAACCATACATAGCTGAAATCATACTGAGGGAGAAAAGAGATCTGTCCTCTCTTCTCCTGTAACTTTGATAAACATTCTCTGATTATCAAAATGCGTAATACTTTCAGTTAAGAGAACAATAATTCAAATAAGAGAAGATTATTCTGTTTTTATCTGATTTAGAAGGAAAGTAGCCTGGGGTGGCCTGAAAACAGTTCTAAGTGGAACAGAGTTTTGTCCATTAGAAGGCCCATCAGAGGACTGAGAGTCCAAGATAGTTCCTTGATAATTTGACTCAAGGTGACCCCAACACGTCTAAACCAAATTTGTATTTTAACAAATTATACTTGCATCTTTACCAACATATGATATACAGCGGGTAAAATAAGTTTTGAACATGTCACCATTTTTCTCAGTAAATATATTACTAGACGTGCTAATGACATGAAATTTCCACCAGTTGTCGGTAACAACTCAAGTGATCCATACATTCAAAGAAATAAACCATAAATATCCAGAAATTAAGTTATTTGTAATAATGTGGAATGGCACAGGGAAAAGTATTGAACACATGAAAAAAGGGAGGTATAAAAAGGCATGGAAAGCCAAGACACCAGCTGAACTCTCTCAGTAATTAGAAAACAAGCCTGCCCCTTGTCAGTGCAA
>NW_013952823.1:73423-75078 GCF_001266775.1 Austrofundulus limnaeus
CAATGAGCCCAAACACAAAGCCAAGGAAACTCTCAGTTGGTTTCAGAGAAAGAAACTAAAGCTGCTGGAATCTGGCCTGAATCCAACAGAAAATCTATGGTAAGAACTAAAGATCAGAGTTCATAGAAGAGGTCCACGAAACCTTCAAGATTTGAAGACTGTTTGTGTGGAAGAATGGGCCAAAATCACACCTGAGCAATGCATGCCACTAGTTTCTCCATACAGGAGGTGTCTTGAAGCTGTCATTGACAACAAAGGCTTTTGTATAAAGTATTAGCTAAATTTCAGTAAGCGTGTTCAATACTTTTCCCCTGTGCCATTCCACATTATTACAAATAACTTCATTTCTGGACATTTATGGTTTGATTTCTTTGTATTTATGGATCGCTTGGGTTGTTACCGACATCTGGTGAAAATTTCATGTCATTAGCACCTTTAGTAATATGTTTACTGAGAAAAATGGTGACGTGTTCAATACTTATTTTACCCGCTGTATAAATTTACCCGAACAAAAAAATGTAGTATCATCTGCAAATAATACACGTTTGAAAAATTCTGACACATTTACCAAATCATTCATGTACAGTATAAACAACTTTGGTCCAAGTAAAGAGACCTGAGGCACTCCACATGTTATGTTACAAAGTTCAGGTCTTACTCCCTTTAAATCTCCCCTAGGGAAGAGGCGGACGTTTGGCAAGCCGCCCATTTTAAAATTAGTATACGGGRTGTCCGAAAAATGTCGCCCCCCGCCGGGGCCCGGCCGTGGCCGCTAAAAATCGGCGGACGGCGCCGGGGCGAGCCCGCCGGCGGCCCGGTCTCCGGGTCCCGGGGCCCGTCCCTCTGGGCCCCCCGGTCGCCCGCAGGGATTTTTTGAAAATTTTGGAAAATTGTTCCCTTTTGTCCCAGTACCCCAAAACGGCCACCAGGTGGAGCAAACAGGTTCCCCCGTGTCCCAGCGGACAAATGAGGACAATTGTGACCAAATGTCCCGGGACGTTTGGTCACAATGTAATACCAAATGTCCCGATTGTTCCCGAGTGTCCGAGAGGGGGGGGAGCCCGGTCCTCCAATGTCCCTATTGTTCCCGAGTGTCCAAGAGGGGGAACCCGGTCCTCCAATGTCCCTATTGTTCCAAAACGTCCCGGGGTTATGTGGAAGACCCTAAGTATTGAATGGGACATTTGGAAGTCCCAATGTTCCCATTAAAAGGCATTCCAAATGTCCCAGTTCATTTTCCTGCTTAAGGGAACCAGGACATTTGGCATGCTTGATAATGGGGAGGAGGCGGTGGCCAAACGTCCCATTCATTTGTGTGGAAGACCCTAAGTGTTGAATGGGACATTTGGAAATCCCAATGTTGCCATTAAAAGGCATTCCAATTGTCCCAGTTCTTTTTCCTTTAAAAGGGAAACGGGGCATTTGGCATGCTTTTTAATGGGGAGATTGGGATTTCCAAATGTCCTGTTCATTTGGGTGGAAGACCCTAAGTGTTGAATGGGACATTTGGAAATCCCAATGTTCCCATTAAAATGCATGCCAAATGTCCCAGTTCCTTTTCCTTTAAAAAGGGAAACGGGACATTTGGCATGCTTTTTAATGGGGAGATTGGGATTTCCAAATGTCCCATTCATTCGGGTGGAAGACCCTAAGTG
>NW_013952823.1:79598-81091 GCF_001266775.1 Austrofundulus limnaeus
GCCGACAAATCTGCGGCAACTGTGTGATGCCATCATGTCAATATGGACCAAAATCTCTGAGGAATGCTTCCAGCACCTTGTTGAATATATGCCACGAAGAACTGAGGCAGTTATGAAGGCAAAAGGGGGTCCAACCCGTTACTAGCGTGGTGTACCTAATAAAGTGGCCGGTGAGTGTATACTCCACCTTGAAATAGAAAAAACACTAAAACAACAACATTAATATACAACTTATATCTGTAGAGCCCTTTATTACTGTGGTTCTAAGCCCAAAATATCCAATAAATAAATTGAGCTATAACGGAAAAGTTAGACTTTTTAAAATGGCTCTCTGTAAAATAGTAGCAACACATTTTGACACCTAATTGTTAAAAACTGAACATGATTCTGTGAAAAAGCTTATTGGGAGAAATCAGTGGGATCACTCAGGTGAAATGCTGCTTCTTTTAGCAGCATCAAAAAAACAAGCGTCTCTGTCAGAAAGCAGTGAAACTCCAACACAAACACAAAGGTTCTGTGGTGATCCAATTAGTTCATGAAACGAGCCAAAACCAGAATCCTCTCCTGAGCCAGCGAGGCTTCAGACATCACCGGTGATGCCACTCACCCTTAACAACACAAACTTCAGCACAGGAAGACCCATCACTACTGGAACCATAAGTTGAGCCTGTCTCTAGTTTGGACCTCTACTCAGGATTAAAGGCCTCCTTCTCCTACAGTTTGCCCACCACTCACCAAGACAAAACTGTCAGCACCAAAACTGATCCAGTCCACACCAACAGTACTCTCAGGACTCAGTTCTCCTCCACTTCAAGAGAAGGTTAGTGGCAAAGTATTTCTGTCTCAGCCATCTCTCATAGCCTGTCCCAGACACTTACCTGTGTCCTCTTTTTCAGAATGTTCCTGCCTGAAGTTCCCAATCCTCTCCAGTTTCATTATAATAAATTATGTTAAAACTTCTCTGTATTTGGCTGAAATACTGAATCCAAACGCCCAACTTTGTCATTTATAAAATGTTTCACACCAAATCTAAGTGAGATTTGAGTGAAGGAGTTTATCAACTTAACTTTTCCACCAAAAACACACAAAGAATGTGTAAAATGAGCGTAACGGATCACRTTTTCCACCATTTGCTTCTTACAGCAGGTTCTTTATCTGCAACACCCACAATATTCCTCCTGGTGAGAAGATGTCTGTGTGATCTATATCAAACACTTTGGGATTTTCTGTTCTTTGGTGAAAGCCTTTGGTGGCAGACATAAGGCTTTCCCAGAAAGGAAATAAATAACAACGTACATGTCAACTTGTACGGATTGTCCGTAAGTTATAAGGATTTTACATAATTTTGCAGGTATCCRGACGTATAGAGCAATCTCACAGATTTTTCAAGTCTTACAGATTTTTTCAAAAACATCCTTTTCAAATTTATCTAACATGTCAGAGCCTGCAAGATGATTTAAATAACAATAAATAACATTGAACAGCCATCTTCC
>NW_013952823.1:81233-83157 GCF_001266775.1 Austrofundulus limnaeus
ACACACACACACACACACACCCGCGGGTGCGAGTTGTATGGATTTTTTGCAAAAATTATGGATTTTTGAGGCTTTTTATGCAAGTAAACATCCGAAGAGGTTGACATGTATGGGACAACAAAATACAGACTTGTTATTGAGTTTGTCAACATGAACTACTACCTGAGAGTCACTACTAGCCCCTCCCCCATCAGTGTCGGAACAGGACGAGTCAGTGCAAAGTCAATCAAATGAGAGAGAGGGTGGGAGCGATTGCTGCATGGGGGGAGAAAATGTTTTATGGGTAGTTTATTTTTCCTGTAATACTTCGTCATAGTTTTTTAAGACAAAGCTAATTGAAAGGGGCGCTGAGCAGAGTTACTACCAGAGAGTACAAATAATAACTTTCTTCTGCAGTTTGGCACCACCTACAGCAGATGGCGCTCTAGGCGACTGCCTAGTTCGCCTATGCCAAGAGTTGGCTCTCGTCATGGAACAGGCTGAGCGCAGTCCCTCCACCTTCCAAACCTACAGTTTCACTAGAGCAGGGGCTTTTAAAGTCAACAAGGAAAGCACCCAGCCCTCCCCTCAGAGAGCAACACACTCACGCAACCATTTATTAATTGTAATAAATATGTTATTGCTATTTCTGTTACAAATTTTGTTGTTGCTATATTTAATGTTCTGTTAAATTGTTCACATTTTTGTTTTCTTTTAATCATTTGTGCTTTTTAAAATACATTTAACACATTTTCTTTTAATCACCTTACATCACAATGCCTTTTCTTTTTTCCTTTTAGGTTATGTTCACACTGCAGGTGAAAATGTGGCCAAAAACCAATAGTTTTTGCACCTAACATATCAGACATTTTACAAAAGTGTATCTGAACACCCCTGTCTTATCTGATCTGACTCTTAGATAATCCCTCTGAGATAGCCCTGAGCAGATCGATCCATGTTTTTAAAAAGATACCAACCTGACCTGATGCAGTCATCCACAGAACTCCGCATGTTTTCAGCAGTTTCAAAACCTCTGCACTAGAGGATCTAAAGATGAATTTACAAAAGATTCACCAAAGAAAAAACATAAATAGACTCATCTCATAATTACAAGATAATGTCATAATTATGAAATAAGATGCCATGATTCAGATATTTTCCTGTAAAACTGGAAAGGTGCCATTTACTGGCGCTGCTGAAGAATCACTGCACACCAGCAGGAAGGTAAGTCATCAAGCTTGATATTTCCAAAGCAAAGGCTATAATATATGGAACATTTATAACTATATATATTATATATATCAAAGGTTTATAGCTAATGGTTTTACTAATGTGCTTTTTCTTACCTCATAATTTTAACATCTTATCTTGTAGTTATAAGATCTTATCTCATAATTTGGACACATTTTCTCATAATTATGAGATCTGGATGTCGTAAATACTAGATAAGGCAGTCAATATTTTTCCTTTGGTGAATGCAATGCTCTTCTGTATGAATTACAGGAGGTGTGGCAAAGTGAGCCAGTTGCTGTAGAATTTATTGTGGTACTGAAAAGCATCCATGTCAAGCTGTAGTAATTTTTCATAATTTACATAGATTTTCCACAATTTGGCATGTATCACGAGTCGAGGCAGATGAGCAGACCAGCAACAAAACCACATGGAGATCAATTTAAAACAAGTAACAGTGTTTATCTTTACAGGTGCACAAGGAGAGGGAGTGGGGATCCAGACCTGAGAAGAGCGAGAGGAGCAGGTGAGTTTGCAGGTAATGATTCCAACGGGGATGCAGAATGGTAATAWGAAATTGATCTCCTTACTTTCAGTGACAAGGTGAAGAGTCCAGAGGAGTATTTACAAGGAGACGCGTTGGAGGCAGAGAGGCTGAAGTTTACAGGTTTGGTTGATCCTTTCAGAATGTTTCCTTGGAAGGTGAATCCAGCAG
>NW_013952823.1:84255-86552 GCF_001266775.1 Austrofundulus limnaeus
AGGAGTTTGGCTGTCTCAAGGGCGGATGGAAGTTTAGGCAATGGCACGAAATGGGYGGCTTTAGAAAACCGGTCAATGATGGTAAGAATGGTGGTGTTACCCTGTGATRGTGGAAGTCCAGTTACGAAGTCCAGGGCAATATGGGACCAGGGGCGACTTGGCACGGGCAGAGGTTGTAGTAGTCCAGCGGGTGGTTGGTTGCTGCTTTTATTCTGGGCACACACGGGACAMGCAGAAACAAACTCTTTWACGTCTGGGATCAACGTAGGCCACCAGAAGTATCGTTTGGTGAATGCCAGCATACGTGTGATCCCAGGATGACAGGTAAATCGATGATTGTGAACCCAATCTAAGACTTTGCTCACCACTGCTTGAGGTACATACTTTGTTCCAGGTGGGCCCGTGCCGGGGTCGGGTTCAGAAACTTGGGCCAGTTGGATGACGTTTTCGATGTCCCAAGTGAGAGATCCCACGAAACAGGTGGAAGGGATGATGTTGGTATCCTGGTCTGGTCTTTCAGTGGAAGAAAACTGACGGGAAAGGGCATCTGGTTTAATGTTCTTAGATCCTGGAATATAAGTTATAGTGAAGTCGAAACGTGTAAAAAACAGAGACCAACGAGCTTGTGGGGGGTTTAGTCGTTTAGCATTTTGTATGTAAGACAGATTCTTATGATCAGTGAAGATCACGAACGGAACTTCAGAACCCTCGAGCCAGTGTCTCCACTCTTCTAATGCTAGTTTTATAGCTAGCAGTTCACGATTTCCCACATCRTAATTTCTYTCTGAGGGGGACAGCCGACGAGAAAAGTAAGCACAAGGATGTAATTTATTATCCTGGGATCTCTGGGACAGAACGGCTCCAACACCGAGATCGGAGGCGTCAACCTCCACAAAAAACTGTTTGGTGGGGTCTGGATGATTCAGAACCGGTGCAGTAGAAAAACGTGTYTTTAACTCACAGAAAGCTCTCTCTGCCTCAGGGGTCCAGGTGAAAGTCCTCAAGGATGAAGTGAGTTGGGTGAGAGGAGCTGCGATCTTGCTGTARTCTTGAATGAACCTGCGGTAAAAGTTAGCGAAACCCAGAAACCTTTGCAGAGTCTTACGGTCTGTGGGAGTTGGCCAATTGGACACTGCCTGTACCTTTTCGGGATCGGTGCGAAAACGACCCTCCTCCAGGATGAACCCCAGAAAGGAAACAGATGTCGCATGGAACTCGCACGTCTCGGCCTTTACAAACAGTTGGTTCTCTCCCAGTCTCTGCAAAACGGCTCGGACATGTTTAACATGGTTAGCTTCATCAGATGAGTAGATCAAAATGTCATCCAGGTATACGAACACGAAAATATTTAAAAAGTCTCTGAGAATGTCATTAATAAGGGCTTGGAAAACTGCAGGTGCGTTGGTTAAGCCGAATGGCATCACCAAATATTCAAAATGGCCGAGAGGGGTCTTAAACGCCATTTTCCACTCGTCACCCTCCTTTATGCGGACCAAGTGGTAGGCGTTTCTGAGATCAAGTTTAGTGAAGATCTTGGCTGTGTGTAACCGGTCATGAATGGAGTCTATCAGCGGAAGAGGGTAACGATTTTTAATAGTGATGGCATTGAGTCCCCGGTAGTCAATACAGGGGCGCAGGGTCTTGTCTTTCTTAGAGACGAAGAAGAACCCTGCCCCTAGTGGTGAAGTTGATGGTCTTATTAAACCAGACTCTAGTGATTCTTCGATGTACTTTTTCATAGCTTCTCTTTCTGGGCTGGAGAGATTGTACAAGCGACTAGATGGTAAAACTGCATCAGGGATTAAGTCAATGGTGCAGTCGTATGGCCGGTGTGGTGGTAAAGAGGATGCCTTAGCTTTACTGAAAACATTAGCCAAATCATGATAAACCTCAGGTATTTTAGATAGGTCGGTATCAGGTTTCTCTCCCTCCTCTTTTACCAAAGGGGAGACTGCAGTCTTTAAACAATGCATGGAGCAGTGTGGACTCCAGCTAAGAACTCTCTGTTCCTTCCAATCTAAACTTGGGTTATGTTTAGTGAGCCAAGGAAATCCAAGAATGAGTTGTGGAGCAGGAGAATCAAATATGAAGAATTCACTTACTTCATGGTGGTTGCCAGATATGATGAGTGATAATTCCGAGATTTTGCCTGAGATCATAGCCAACCTCTCTCCAGTGACACCCGTGATGAAGCGAGGGGTGGTGAGTTGGGTGACTGGTAATTGAAGTTGTTCCACCAGACCTTGAGAAATGAGGTTTAGTTCAGCACCAGAGTCAATTAGAGCAGAAATGGGTAA
>NW_013952823.1:88129-101007 GCF_001266775.1 Austrofundulus limnaeus
TCCTTGGAGGGTGGATCCAGCAGAGCTCGGGAGGGTTTACTGAGGAGCAGAGAGACAGGGTTAAATAATTTCTAGGCTCAAGAGCAGGGTCACAGGCTGGTGAACGTTACCAAAAGTAGACGTTGCTTCAGCGTCGAGGAGATGTCATCAGCTGTCTTATAAAGGGTGAGTGGTAGAGTCAACCACAGGTGGAGCTGATGATTAATCAGCAAGTGGCAGCAGACAATTAGGGTGAGGAGGCAGAAATGCCTCAGCATGTACACAGACGTACAAAGCAATCTCACAGATTTTTTTCTTTTTTACATTTTTTTTTCAAAACTTCAGTTTCAAATGTATTAAACATGTCAGAGCCTGTAAGACATTAAAAAACATAACAAAATAACTATCTTCCAACCTGTTCTGCTGCTAGAAATAAATTCTCCACTTCCGCTCTCCTTTCCTCCCGCTTTGCAGCAGGCGCTGTCATCTTGGAGGTCGACAGACCTCCTCCGTGCGGATGTGAGTAGTACAGATTTCTTGCAAAAAGTTACGGAATTTTGAGGCTCGTTATACAGGTAAATGTCCAGAGGGGTTGATATATATGGCAGAGTTCGAAGAACAAGGACAGCAAAAGAGAAAAAAAAAAAAGTCCTTGTCGTCGCATGAAAGCAGAAACACGTTGGAATAATGCCAGAAAAGTCTATGTGTATGGTCGTAAATGATTTAATTCTGAGTGACAAACAGGCAGAACTCAATCAGGAAGCTATGTCGGCCTGTTGCTGACACGTCAGCGGACACAGCCAATAATAAACACCATGATAACATCATATGACATGCTTATAACCAATCACAGATCGCCTAATGTATTGTCCAGCCTATCACAGGGCTCCCAGCTCAAAGAGTGTCTTATCAAACAAGAGAGTTCAGTCCGTTGCGGAGTCCTGACGTCTGGACAAACAGATTAACATTGAACATGTGAAACAGATAGATAATTAGTCCATAACACTCCCTCCTCTTGAGTAAACAATACTCAAAACCAAACCAAAAGGAATATTTCTGAAACGTCCAAACACGAAATTTATCACTCAACAAACAGATACAATGGAAAAAATAGTGCAAAGTAAATGACGACCAACAACATATACATTCAATCAATGTAAGATACAACAGGAAAAAAGGCTTAAATGACAAGGGAAACATCATAACTCATCAGAGGAAAAACATGTCGAAATTTAAAAAACTCAAAAAGCCCGAAGTTAGACAAGGTATCACAACACAAGTTCTGCCTCCCAGCGAATTTGATTGCGTGAGCCGCCTATGTTCCATCAGAATCTTATCTTGGATAAAGTGTTAACTTAATAACAACTAGTTGTCAATTAATGAACCTTAAGTAATGCAAATTAGGACAATGTGCAAAATACAGTTCCCACCCCATTCAATTCAAAATCACTAAAAACAAAACACACAGTGCCCATAATGCACAAACAGAAAATGTATGGATCACTGGCATGAACTGGCTTGTGCAAGGAAGAAAAGAACACAAAAAACAAATGTGTAACAAAAAATAACAAACAAAAACTAAACCTAAAGTCTAAATAAATTAAACTAAAGGAAATAGCACCCACCCCCTTTTGTCACACCTAAGCTAACCTCTAAAGTAAGCCTAGATCTAGTCCTCCTGTGAATGACATATATATTGTTTAGACAGCAACTCTCAGTTCCCTGGACCTCAACAGCAAAACCCAGACGGGCTCATTCTCCCTCAAATATGTCTTCGTGGGTACCAGGCTCGAGGTAGCAGAATACCCGCTCCCCAGTTTACCACAAACTCAGAAAGGAACAAATAAACAAAAATATGACTGCCGTTGGAAGATTCTCACCGAGACTCAGCTGACAATCATCTAAACTTTACCAGGAAGCTGCACAGAAGGACAAAAACACTAGAAAAGTCATAAAATAAACAAACATAACAAAACATAAAATTAAAAAAACACAACCCCAAACCATCCAGAAAAGTCTAAATGTTTAAAAATTATGTTTTCCCCAAGAGGGGGAGCCAAATACCAACCCAGCTACCCAGGGCATCAACCAATGCCTGAGAGGAAAAAAAAACAGGAAATCTCAAACATTGCACAGACATAAATGCATTGCAGGCAAAATAGTGAAGCATTTAAAATGCATAATAAGAAGCCAGTCAGAAAAGCACAAGGTTAGTCCAGTATTTCAGATAGGGGCAATTCATATCGAGTTTCATGGAGGCGGGAAAAATGCAAACATAGTGGCAAAAAGCACTCACACCCAGCTAATGCAGCTTTGGGTGTAGAAACAGTTCTGTTCTCTTTATGTCAATAAGGCAGGGGGTGTGTGATCAGAAACCACACCAGAAACAAAAGGGCCAAAGGTGTAGCATTTTAGAACCCTCGCCCAGAAAGAGAGCAACCGCAAAACACGGCCTGCTCAAAGGTGGAATGTGAAGATGCGGGATTGATGGGTCCCCCCTCAAAAGGACCCCCAGGAAACGCCCGTTGGAAAGGCTAGCACGAGGTGGCGCACAGCTCCCAGTCGGTCCAGGTGGAAATGGAGCAACCCCCGATGAGAAACAGCATTTTCCCTGCGGAAAAAAAAGCCTCGCACAAAACACAGAGCGAAACCACAAAAATTAGAAAAAACTATTTCAAAAACACTCTTTCAGACAGACAGGTCGTGTGTGAAAACTGATGATGATTAATTCATATAATCTTAATTTATCAAACAACATAACTCAAGCACACATCAGTTCTCCATCTTATCCTCATTTATAAATAATAAYGCCCTTGTCCTCTGAACAAAGGCCAGGGGGAAACCAGGTGTCATATTTCATAAACAGATTGCACTTCTCTCTGCTGCTTTTAGCAAAAGCTCATTCATTTAGCAATGTAATACAGTCGACTGGCCCCCAGGAACTGCCCGTGAAAAACAGGTACGCAGTCTTCCCTTTTATGCATCTATGCAATTAACATTAACAGCTCTGCTGCACGTCTCTGTAAGACCAAACAAATTTGCAGCCTCAGCTTCACACATGTGTTGGGGGTAAAAAAAACCCCGCCAGGAAGAACTGATGACATCATCACCCCACACACGTACACACATGCACCCCCCTTCCCTCAGATACCCATGAGCTGGGCCCCCACACCCTTTAACTGTGCCTCCAGTTGAGATCCAGTGAGCATGAGTGAGCCAGGTAGTGGTGCTGAAACAGTTCCCACTCAGCCACTCAGATAAGTCTTGTCGTGAGATAAAAAACCTGAAATGGCTGAGGCAAAAACTGAACAGCGGTGAAGATGTGACAATATGAAATGTTGTGAGATAAACTGATGTACAAAATGCATGCAGCGCAGCGCAGCTAGTAGTGGAGGTCCACTCACCTTTCCAGAGTGTTTTAGACTGTGCTGCAACAACATGGGGCAAACAAGGTCAGATCTGAAATACCCCACAATGTGTATTTAAACTAAAAAAGATCCGCCATGTGAGACTGCAGATACACGGTAGTGTTTCTGCAGACTCATGGTCATCGTATTTAGTTTTAGATTAAAGAATATGCAAACAGTTATTGATAAGTGACAGGGCATTTCAAAAAATGCAGTGGACCAGCTAACCAAAAATAACACAAACCTCCCTGATGGCCACAATCACTGGCAAGCATTATGCAAAATTCAACCAAACCCAAACAATAAGTAATCAGATGTTTGTATTTCTCTAAATACTAAGATCAATTTTACAAGCTCAGTAAGACAGATAGTCTAAACAGGTGAAAACCATAATAAACTATTGGAAAAAGAACAAAACACAAAAAAGATAAGGGTTCAAAAAAACCAAACTGTGTAGACAACACACATAGGAAACGCATTAATTATGCCAAAAACAACCATAGGTCAAACAACGTCTGACAACCGAAACATAATTCAAAAAAATAAAATAAAATTATCAGGTGCACCTTTAAAGCCAGAAATTAGACACAAAGGAAAAGATAGACAGACAAACAGAAGTAGCACTACTCCTCAGTGAACAATAGTAAAAAAAAACCAAAATAGCCTTTTGTCAAATAATGTAAATAAACCCAAAGGTCAAAATTAAAGGCTTTCCCACAAAGCCTTTTCTTAAATTTGGTTAAATAAATGTCTCGAGAGGCCTCATATATTTATTAACAAACACCATTCTGTCATCTTAGCAAGATTTGATACAAGGTCAATGGAAAACACAAAGATAAACACAAGTGTGTTTATCTGTATTGTCTATTTTTTTGTTTTGTTTTTCAATAAAATCATATAAACACCTGATTTTTTAATTATTCTTTAAATCATCAATGTTGCACTCAGCAACTGCTCATCAGAAAATCAAGAGACTTACATCATACTGTATCTCTGTTATATTAACTGTATGAACCAGACCGTGTTGATCAGTGTTGTGATAGCACTGAACATGGATTAATTTTTCAACTATCAGAGCTATCATTGCTTATTTCTAAAGTTAAGCCATACCTCCCAAACAAAGACCTTGAGAAAGTGATTCATGCTCTCATTACATCTTGTTTGGATTATTGTAATTCTTTGTTTGTTGGTTTAGATAAATCTTCTCTGCATCAATTACAAGTTGTCCAGAACGCAGCAGCTCGTCTTTTAACAGGAACTAAAAAATATGAACACATATCCCTGGTTCTGGCTTCTCTCCATTGGCTTCCTGTTCAGTTTAGGATCAATTTTAAGATTTTATTGCTTACTTTTAAAGCTTTAAAAGGTCTGGCCCCATCCATCCTGTGTGATCTTATTAACATCCACACTTCAGTTAGAGCACTTCAGTCTAACCAGTTCCTCTTAGATGTTCCTGGATCCAGACTAAAATTTAGAGGTGATCAGGTCTTTGCAGTCTCTGCACCAAAACTCTGGAATGATTTACCTCTTAGCATACGGACTGCTGAGACTGTTGAGACTTTTAAATCTCTACTTAAAACTCACTTTTACTCCCTGGCCTTTCATTCTGGCAGAGTTTGAGATTATTTTAATGAAAATGTTTTTAATGTTTTTCTGTATTTTAAATTGATTTTACTTTCTACATTTATGTGTTGCTCTGTTGTTTTATTCATTTGGCTTAATTGTGAAGCACTTTGGCCAACTTCTGTTGTTTTTATGTGCTATTTAAATAAAATTGACATTGACATCAGAGGACGTTTGTGTGTTCCACTCTCACATGAAAACTTTTCCTTTCTCCTCAGTCTACAGGCCTACAGTCGTACATTTCATCCAGTCAGACCTCTGACATGAGGATTCTGGACCCTAAAACAACATTCCTTATCTGACAGTGTTGTTCCCTGGAATTTGATTCTCAGCATACCTATTCTTCTGAATAACCACAGAACGAAAACGAAAGAGCAGAAGAGAAATGTGTGTCTCTCATTGGTCAATTCATTTCAAAACATGGTCCCATTGCAGGACCAAGTCATAAAACTCTCTTAATCTGTTACCATAAACCCCACTTGTAGTTTTGCTTCTCTCTGTCTCTTAGACTTGCTTGCAGTCTTCTCTGTTTTCATCTTACTCTAGTCCCGTTGATGTTGTGGTTGAGTCTAAGTCCTTTTGAGTCTAGAGTTTGGTTCTGACAAGGATGCACTCCCAAAATGCTCTAAAAAATAAATACTCTCCCACTGAACAGCACAGAACCAAAGCAAACATAAAGCGACTCTTCTGATGGACACTCCAAATGCAGGCCTCATCTGTTATAATTTTTGCCCTGTCTGCCTAGTCCTGCCTCTGTTTTTGTTGTTTTGCTTTCCACAGTTATTTCTCATGCCAAGTTCTCAATCACCACTCTGCTCCTGTCACAGCCAGTACCAATTACAGATCCACCGCTCCCCCTCCCTCATGCAATCAGCTCATTCCACTCACCTGTTCCCCTCAGTACATATTCCTGCTCTCAGCCTTACTTCCCTGCCAGTTTGTCATCAGCCTTGTTCTGTTACTCACCAGCATTCTTGTCCCCATGCCTTGCTCTTGCCTTGTGTCCCTGAACCTCTGCCTGTCCTTCGGTCTCTTGATTTTTGCCTCAGCCCCAAACGAATTTGTCCAGCCATCTGTCCTCCTGATAGTGATGGGCAAATGAAGCTTTTCTGAAGCACTGAAGCTTGTTTTGAAAAAGGGTTCATTACTCGAAGCTTTCCAACACAGTTCTTATTGGCTCCATCCTGTGGCCAAAAGTATGAAAAGCTGCTTGACACAACACAAAGTGAAGCACTTCATCGTGATGGAGTTGACAGCTTTTTAATGAGATATTTCTGTTTGACATCAGGTTGTCATTGTGTTGCTTGAACAGATTTATTTTTTTTCTTTTTTGTGGGTGGGAATAAAGTTACTGTTTATGGTTTATTATAAGTTCATGATCTTAATTCATTTTCGTTTAAAAACACAATTAATTCTATACACACAAAAAAATCACAAATAAAATGAAAGCAGAAAAAAAGTAATTTTATTATCTGCCCCTTATTTTCAAAAAAATAAAATATAGGCTACTAGATTATTTCACACATTCTTAAAACCAATAAATACAGTAGATGAATTTCAACTTAAGATTTTCACAATCTTGACATTTCTCTGAGAATAATTTTGAATATGATCATATATTTAAAACATATTCTGTGTGTGACTGCTTGTCTGTGTTTTTCTAAATACAGGATCAACAAAATCCCCTCTGAGAGACTCTTCAGATTTACGTTAAGTCAGATGTTTGATATCTAAATTTTAGGCCCAGCTTTGAGACAATACTTTTTTTACAATTAATTCTTCAAAGCATTAATATTTCCTACAAGTCTGATAAATACAGCCCCTGGTCTTTGATTTNGTATGTGTGTGACTGCTTGTCTGTGTTTTTCTAAATACTGGATCAACAAAATCCCCTCTGAGAGACTCTTCAGATTTACTTCAAGTCATATGTTTGATATCTGAATTTCATGCCCAGCTTTGAGACAATATTTTTTAAATTAATTCTTCAAAGAATTAATGTTTCCTACAAGTCTGATAAATACAGTCCCTGGTCTTTGATTTAAATTTTGACATGAAAGTTCAAACTTTTCCACTGAACTTTAAAATGTTTGGATTATCCCTTTATTAAAAAGAGTCCATACAGTTGATCAGTTTCATCTAATGCTTCGTGCCGCCCTTCCTCCTGAGGACAGGACATCGTCACCATTCGGTTGTGTTTTTTTTATGAAAATCATCATCTGTGCAACAAGTGAAACTCTGCTCTGGGATGTGTCTCGTGCTACTATTGCTTTCTTTTTAATGATAAACCAAGCTGTATGCAGCTCTGTGTGGGTCTGTGTTTGTGTGAGTGTGTGTGTGTGTGTGCGCATACGTGCTCTCGTAGCAAAGGTTCTTTGTGGGTTTGTGACCCCCACTGTCTGGCCCAGGCTTATAAATTGCACAACAAACTAAACACATTTGTTTGCCTCTGTGTCTCACAATAGGTCCTTCACTGGTTTGTTATATTTCACGCATTTGCTATCAAAACACACCACGAATCCAGCCAATGATTTACTTCCTCATTAACCTTTGAATCAGGTACCAAAGCAGTGACGTAAGTTCACCACTTTCGAAGCTTCGGACATCACTGATCACATGACTTTTACCAAATGAATCAAGCTCAGACACAGTGCTTCTGAAAGAGTGTGTTTTTTTTTTTAAAACATACGTCGAAGCTTCAGCTTCAAACTGCCCATCACTACCTCCTGGTATTGACCCTGGTTCAGTGTCTTGGATTTATGCCTCTCGTCTCTCTCCTTGTTGGCACCACAACACCTCGGACATCTTGGTTTATGACCCACCCCTGCCTCACGGACTTACGGATTCATCTTCACCCATCAAACTTGGTAAATAGAACTCTCTCTCTCTCTGATCTCGACCCTTGCCTGTCCCCTCACTCTGTTTTTGCCCAACGGACCAAAACTGTCACCCAAACCTTACAGTGACATCATTGCCTGGAACCAGAACAATCTGGATTATATCAGTGTTTCCTGTCGAACCACTTCAGTAAACACCAGGTCAGTGGTCTTAGTTACTTTGAGTTTATTCATCCAATCTTGCCATGTCACTAACACCTTTTCTCTGTGTCCAGAATAAACCAATCCAGTCCCAGTTTCCTGCCAGACAACCAACATTAATACCCTTTTGTGTAATAAATATTTTAAACCAGTTTTTGTGTCCAGCAATTTATCAGAGCTCAAACCAAGTGTGTTAACAGACAAACTGGCAAATAAAATGAGCTCTGAGCCAAACAAAGTCTGGAAGACTGGTGTTGAAAAGGCCATAATCAAACTAGAAAAACTGCTAATAGTATTTGTGAGGCTTTAGCTAATCTGCAGACTAATGTTAATCCTACAGTCCCATCCACAGGCCAAACCGGACCATCACGCCATGTTGGACAAAATTCACCAACACCAGGTAATGAACCTAAACTCTGTCCACCAGAACCATATAATGGGGATCCTGAATCATGTCGTGCTTTTTGACTCAATGCGAGATACATTTCCAGTTACAGCCATCTTCCTTCTCATCTGAATGCTCTATGGTGGCTTATGTGATTTCCCTTCTGACAGGCAAAGCAAACCTTTGGGGAACTGCTGAGTGGCAAAAAGACACTAATCTGTTACAGAAATAAGGACTTTACTCTGGAGCTTCAACGTGTGTTCAGTCCTATCCTTCCCATAAAGAAACCACAAGGGGACTGCTGGAGCTAAAACAAGGTAACAGAAGAGTAACTGAACTTATTATCGATTTTCATACCCTGGCTGTTGACAGCAGATGGAACGAGGAGGCCTTACAAGATGTGTTTTTTTCAACCCTTGAATTAGAACATTAAAGATGAGCTGGCAGTGAGAGATCCACCACAATGACTTCGAGAGCTGGATGATTTGGCCACTCACATAGACTTAAGGCTTCATGAACGTCAAAGAGAGTGAAGAGGTAATCAAAGACGTTTTAACTATTTATAACCACAGATTCACAGAGTCCGGTCAAGACAAAGTCCAGAGCAGTCCCACCCTTTTCTAAACTTACCAATGAGGAACCCATGCAGATCAGAAGATCCAAACTTACCATGGAGAAGAAACGGAGAGCAAGAGGACTATGCTTCTACTGTGGTGAGTCCGGCCACATTGCTCAAGCCTGTCCACATAAGAGGAACACCATAACTAAGACTCATAAGATAAGCCTAGAATCAGTCAGTTCATCACTATTACAATTACCTGCTGAAATGTCTGTGGCCGGTAAGACGATTAAAACTCAAGTCTTTGTTGATTCAGGTGCTGACACAGAGTTCATTGATTCTAATTTTTCTCTTTCTTTAGGACTACCGATAGTAAAATCAGAGAGGAACCACCAAATTTTTGCACTAGATGATTACCATCTCAATAGCACCAGCATCCAGGCTACCCCGGTTGTTATGACACTTGGAAACAACCACAGTGAGAGAATCTGTTTTTTGATAATCAATTCCCATCACTTACCCATTGCCCTTTGGGCAACATAGTTAAATTAACATAACCATCTCACTCTCATCTAGAGGAATGAAGAAATTTTGGGTTGGTCAACATTTTGTTCTACTTTTTATTGAAAACTACTGAACCACAGAACTCTAATAAAAGTGAAGAAACCAAAATTGACCTTACCAATTTTCCAGAGGTCTATCATGACCTCAAAGAAGTTTTCAATAAAACTAAAGCCACTTCTCTGCCACCCCATAGACCATATGATTGTGCTATTGATTTGCTACCCTCAACCATCCCTCCTAGAGGTAAATTGTACTCCTTATCTCAACCGGAGAGCCAAGCAATGCAAGATTATATGTTAATGATTCACTAAAGTAAGGTATTTAAGATCTTCCACTCCCCCTGCTGGTGCTGGTTTTTTTCTTTGTTGGCAAGGACAGGTCCTTGCGTCCATGCATTGACTATCGTGGATTAAATGAAATCACAATCAAAAAACAAATACCCACTTCCTCTAATGAGCACAGCATTTGACCTTATTCAGGGGGCTAAGATTTTCACAAAGTTAGATTTACGAAGTGCTTACCATTTGGTTCGAATAAGAGAAGGCGACGAATGGAAGATGGCTTTCAATACACCGAGTGGTCATTATGAATACTTAGTTATGCCATTTGGTTTGACCAATGCACCCGCAGTATTCCAAAATCTTGTCAATGACGTCCTTGGGGACCAAATAAATATCAATGCCTTTGTATATCTGGATGACATTTTAATTTTTTTTCTAAAGACCAAGAATCACACCAGAAACATGTTCGAGATGTTCTCCTCTGCCTCCTACAAAACCAACTCTATGTCAAAGCCGAGAAATGTGAATTTCATACCACTTCAACAACCTTTCTAGGATTTAACATTTCCCCAGATCAAATCTCAATGAATCCTTCCAAGGTGTCAGCAGTCAAAGAGTGGCCCATTCCCAGTGCCGTGAACAACTTCAGAATTTCCTGGGCTTCGCCAATTTTTATAGAAAATTTATAAAGAACTTTAGCTTCATTGCAGCACCTCAATCAGTTAACCTCCATTAAAAAAGCATTAAAAAAGGTCACTTGGACTCCCTCAGCTGATGTAGCTTTTTCAAAACTTAAACACATGTTCAGTTCTGCTCCAGTACTCCAATTCCCTGACCCTGATCGTCAATTCATTGTTGAAGTAGATGCCTCAAACACAGGAGTAGGAGCAATCTTGTCAAAGATTTCCTGATAATAAGATTCACCCATGTGCTTACTTTTCAAGTCCTTGTCCCCTGCAGAAAGAAATTATGATGTCGGTGACCGGGAACTTCTGGCAGAAAAAAACTTGTCCTGGAGGAATGGAGACATTGGTTGGAGGGGGCCAGTCAAACATTTGTTGTGCTGACTGACCATAAGAATCTGGATTACCTTAAGTCAGCCAAGAGGGTTAATCCCCGTCAAGTCAGGTGGGCCCTGTTCTTCTGCAGGTTCAATTTTTTTATTAACAATTTATTTCAAACATGGAAAACAAAATAAAACAATGATTGAAAAAATGATAATAATAAAATTAACATATTTGAAAAGGAATGGGAAGAAGTAAAAAAACTTATTTAATCCCACCCTTCTCCATGACTTATTAAAAAAATAAAATAATTAATTCTTTTTTTCTTATTCGAAAACACAATTTCATGAAGAATTAAACAACAATCTGTTTACCTACTAAATTATATAGTACAGAAAATATTTATAAAGATAAACATACATTTATATGCAGCACATACGCATACAGTGGTTTGCAAAAGTATTCATACCCCTTGAACTTTTCCATATTTTGTCACATTACAACNCTGACCATCAGTAATATTCAGGCTGAAGATGCTGCAGTTTATTACTGTCATGGTGGCCATTATATTAATAGTCTGTGGCTGTTCACACAGTGAGAAACAGTCGTACAAAATCCTCCCTCAGTTACAGAGAACCGAAACTGAACTGCTGGTGCACAGTTTGTTCTTCTTTCCTCATGGGGACTTTGTGTTGACTTCCATTCATTTACTGGATATTTTTATAGTGTAACCCTGACCTTTGTGTCTCTTTTTTTATCAAAGTCTTTTTTATTCTTATTTTAACATAATCCACAACAAAAAACAAACTAACAAAAACACAAACACCCGAAATCCCACCCATCCCACCCCCTCCTATACCGGATCTACTGAAACAACAAATGTCGATCTTGTATTCATACAAGTGATACAATAAACAGGTTTGTGTACAATGAAACAATATTTAACCTTTACACAAAGTTATCTGCCAAAATGTTTTCTACATAAGATATAAATGGCTGCCAAATGTAAAAAAAATGTTTACAGATCCTCTAACAGTATATCTAATCTTCTCTAAATGAATGTAAGACATAACTATGTAGGGGTCACCTCGAGTGAAGAAACAGGAGTTACTGCCTCAAAGCAGGTCTCGCAAAGGACTGAGAGAAAGGCAGGAACGCTGAACTCTTATTTTAGGCCATGATGGGTCATTTTAATCTACACGAGGACTTCAGTTCTCTCTAATCAGATATTAACAGAAACAATCTGTTCTGTTCATGATTCATTTATTGTTTAACTAAGAATGTGTAAGCATCTGTTAATCATAATAATGACATGTCACAAAGAATATAGAATCACTTCTATTCTTTTATTGTGCCTAAAAAGATTAATGAATGGTATAGAAGCACAGAAAATCATCACCATGTTTTCATTGTGTTTTTATAAATCACTGTTTTATTTTTATTGAAACATCAGTAATATAATTTTGAGTTTTCTTAAGAAAATCTTACATTTATCTGACACAATTCAGAGTGATTATTTAAGCAGAAGTTTAATTAATCATGACAAGTGCTTACAGTGATTTCTTACAGTCTGGAAAGAAGCAGGGAAACGGCCTTCACTGATGACCTTCAGCTGGCAACTCTCTTATCTTCTTTTCCTTTCTGACTCTGGCTTATCAGTCCACTCTGACTGACTAACACAGACGCCTTAGACACAGGCAGAGAGTCTTCTTGCTGGATGCCAAAGCAGCAGGACGGAGCTGGTTCTCTCCGGAGGAACAGCTGGGCCCCAGGCTTCACCCATCAGCTAAATCGGGTGACCTGAAGTCCCGGACAGAGGCAAGCCGGCCTTCATGTCCACCTCGGAGACACACGTCTCTTTAAAGTGTTTTTATCTCCCGAGGGAGACTTTTATTTTGAAAGACGACCGAAGCCACAGCTGGAATCTCTCTGGCCGAGCTGAAGCGGACTAAAAGTCACCTAAACGACACCTTTCCACAAGGACCAGCGAGGACAAGCTTCCTGGAGGGTCGTGGTGAGACAGTCTACACCAGGGGTGTTC
>NW_013952823.1:102539-109743 GCF_001266775.1 Austrofundulus limnaeus
CACAATCAGGTGTACTTTATGATTTTGTTCAATTTGTGTAAATAAATGATTGCATAATCTTTTATGAATCAACTTGAACGGTCTGAGTTCCCTCCTTGTGTCCCTTCACTTTGCACAGACAAATATTAAAGTAATGAGGAAAAAACCTTGGTAGAATTTACTCTTATAACCTCGTTATAAGAAGTGCAAGATAAGTTATTTGCATAAATAACTCATCTCTTACACACTCGGTACAACACATCATGTATGGGAAACCACGCCCCTGCATGTCCTGGCTGAAACCACCTCTAATCACGCCTTTAGGCAGGTGACGTGATGACGACAGATGTCAGGCTCCGCCTACACATACATATATACTGTCGCCATCACAGTCACTCCTTAGTTCTATTGCTCTTCACCTCGCTAGAACCCCCACCTCTTCCAACCTAGCTAGTTAGCTGCTGCTAGTTAGCTTTGTTTTTTGGAAGGCTCTTAAAGTTAGGTTAACTGCTTTTGTTAATGTCGGAGCGCTGGCTTTGAGTAGCCTATAATTTCAACAAAATAGAATATTTTGTGGCTCGGGATGAGTACAAAATTACCTCAAGGAGCAGAGGTCGTCGGTCGTCCCTGTGGGCGCAGCTTCTTGCTCTATGAGAGGGACCAGCACGAGTCTTGCCCGGTCTGTCTGGGGGTCGTTCACACTCAGAGAGTGTTGGCGGAGCCCAAAGCATGTGCGTTTCACCGCCAGCTTCGTCGATCAACCCCGGAGGGACGGGTTAAGTCCTTAGAGAAAGTGCTGGGCGAAACCATGGTCTCATGAGAAGACCCTCTCCTCTCCGAGTCCAGTAACCCGGTTCCGTCCAAGTCTGACGAGGAATATTTGTCGGTCAAAGTCCCCTCTTCCAGCTGGGCGGACCGAGTAGAGTACAGGAGGGGTTAGCCATTTATATTGGCTTGGATGTTCATCTGTCAAAAGACGACGAGGAACCTGGCCTGGTCTAGATGCCCCGCTGCTGCGGAGGTGGACCAGGAGGACACGTCTTTTCTCTCCTTGTGTTGTCGTATGGTTCAGAACAAAAACCATCGCAGTTCGCGGGATTTTTCTCCCCACTGAACCGACCGCGGTGAAAAACCATCTTCCCAAGTTCCCAGACTTAGTCTCGGAGCTGACGTCCTGCTGGAGCAAACCTCTGTCCACTCGCATCACAGTACCCGGTTATGGGCAGTATTTCTGTGTAGATTTTCTGCTGCGCAGCTTGAAAATTTTTACAAGGCTCAGGCCACCACTGCTCACAGTCTGAGCTCCATTAGCATGCTTCAGACATACCAAGCTATGCCTCTGGCAGAGCTCGGAGCTCTGGTATCGCCCGAGAGTCCTCTGTTACCTCTCTTTAATGAGGTCAGACTCACAGCGGATTACATTCTCCGTGCGTCCAGCTGTGCAGCGCTCTCCCTGGGCAGAGGGATGGCTTCAACCGTGGTGGCACAGAGGCATCTGTGGTTGACGCTCTCTGATGTCCTCAACAGAGACTGAGCTGCATACCTGGATGAACCAGTTATGGCTGCTGGGTTATTTGGTCGGTCTCTCGACGTCATTCAGACGAAGTTTGAGCTGAGGGGAAAGCAGGCTGAGGCCCTGTGCTGTATTGTCCCCAGATGTGACACGAGACCAAAGACTAGCACACAGAAGCCGGCTGCTCAGCCGCCTCCTGTTGAGAGAGCAGTGCTGCCTGGGAGCCTGAGCACCCAGTCAGTACAGCCTCAGAACCGTGACCAACCTCCCCGCCATTCGGTTTGGAGCAAGGGCGCCCTCTGGGTCTTCTGAAGGGCTCGACGCCTCGGAAGAAGAAGACAGTCCTCCTAGCTGAAGGACTGTCACTTCAGGGCCAGGGAGACATGATTGCCTTCTATCGGCTGCTGCCCAAAAGGCATCTTGTTTGTTTTGTTAAGGGAACCAGCCCCAAGAGGTGCTGCGTTTCCCTCACACAGTCTCCCAAGCACCAGTCCCACCCCACTCAGTAGTGTTTGCACTAAAAGCCCCCAGTTTGGGTGCACTAAATGTTCAAAGCACAACTGTTTCTGACGTTTGTGTAAATGTGTCAAAAGTTTCAAAGTATAAACTTTACACATAAATAAATCAAAAAGCTATGGGCGACAGCCAGGTAATGCTGCGCCTCTCTCATACGACAGAGGGCAGCAGCACATCGCCAACACTAGTTGGTCGCCTAGCGATGCCACTCTCTCTGTGGCGCGCATGCGCACCATCCCCTTGGGTGGAAAGAACTGTTGCCATGGGTTACCGGCTACAGTTTTGCATAAGGCCGCTTCCTTTCAACACCATGGTATAAACACTGTTGTTGGGATCAAAGCAGCCGTGGTTTTGAGAGAGGAAATAAACGTTACTGGCAAAAGGTGCCATATTTGTGGTCCCTGCCTCGGACGTGAACAAAGGTTGGTACAGCTGTTATTTTTTCATCCGAAAACAACGGGGGCCTTCGTCCGATTCTGGACTTGAGAGTGTTAAACACATTTCTATGAACATACAAGTTCAAAATGCTAACACTCAGGCAATTTCTACATTCTGTCAGCCCCGGCAATTGGTTTGCAACCATCGATTTAACAGACGCTTACTTTCATGTAGCGATTCACCCAGACCACAGAAAATTTCTGAGGTTTGCATTTGAGGGTGTAGGGGTCACCTCCAGTGAAGAAACAAGATTTACTGCCTCGAAGCAGGCCTCGGACAGGCCTGATGAGAAGACAGGAACTCTGTCACAAACTGAACTCTATTTAGGCCATGACAGGTCATTTCAACCCTAGGAGAATTTCTCAGTTCTCTTAACCAGATAATGGACAGAACAATCTTTTCTGTTCGTGATTCATTTGTTGTTTAACTAAGAAGGTTTATGCATTTGTTAAATCATATGACTGTCACAAAGGAAGAGGAATCACTTCTACTCTTTTATCATGCCTAAAAGATTAATTAATGGTATAAAAAAACCACAGAGAAAATCATTACCATGTTTTCATTGTGTTTTTATGTAAATAACTGTTTTTATTTTACTGGGAACATAGTAATATAAGTGTGGGTTTTTCTTGAGAAAATCTTTCATTTATCTGGACTAACAAAATGGTTCAGACTGATTACTTAAACAGAAATGTTAATTAATCATCATAAATGTTTTACAGTGATTTCTCTTAGAGTCGATCAGAAGAAAAGTTGAAAAGAAATGTTATCATATTCTGTTGTGACAACCACAGAATTTTAACCTTGGCTGGCGCCTGGCTGGCAAGTCTTATCTTTCTTCTTTTCTCTGACTCATTCTAAGCCTGAGGGCGGAGCCAAAGTTCGTCCGCTTCTATTACTAACACGGACGCCTTTGAGTGTCGGAACACTTCTTCCTGGATGCCAAACTGGGAAGGAAGGCTGAGTTTCTCCCCGTGAGAAGCCAGATTGGCCCGTTAGGTCTTGCCCATAAGCCAATTAGGGGGATCTAACGGCCGGGACAGCGGCACACCGCCGACTGCCCATCCGAGACTACAAGTATCCAAGTGTTTTCAACTCCCGAGGGGACATTTTATTTTGATAGGAGGAACCGGATGCATCAGCGTATGTCTTTCTGGCCGGATCGAAACAAGACGAAAAGTTGCCTAAATTAAACCCTTTTCGCTGAGGAACAGTGAGCGGGCCGATTAAAAGTTCCCTGACTGATCGGAGGTGAACCAGTGACTACCCAGGGTTTGCTTAAGAAGCCAGCACCAGGTAAAAACTGACGTGTTCCGGGTGATGTGTCATGTGGAAGTCCGAACCCCAGAAAGGACGTGCTGATCCGGTTGCACCACACACTTGACAAAATAAGAGTAGAAACACTAACCTTATTTTCATCCTTTCCTTGTCTTTATTTGCCAAAACTTAAGCTAGCAGTGCCAGTAAATTATTTGGTTGTAACATCAGAACTGACGTTTTACTCTTCTATATAAGTAATCTGAGTTTAATGTGAATTGAAATTCGGACGCGAGTTTTATCTCATTTAACTTTGAAGATTGTTATAGGAATAACCACAATCAGGTGTACTTATGATTTGTTCAATTTGTGTAAATAAATGATTGCATAGTCTTTTATGAATCAACTTGAACTCATCTGAACGTTCCCTTATTGTGTCATTTCTCACTTCTCACAGTCAAGATATTAAAGTAATGAGAAAATACCTTGGTAAAACTTTCCTCATAACCTTGTTATGAGAGAAATGTAGAAAGGCTTGATTCACCTTAAAGCTACCCCCTACAAGGGCGTAGCCTACGAATACCTGGCACTGCCATTTGGTCTGTCGCTAGCACCCCACACCTTTTCAAAGCGTGTAGAAGCAGCGTTAGCTCCTCTCAGGTAGAAGGGAGTTTGCCTGTTAGCCTATCTGGACAACTGGGCACTAACAACCAGCTCCAAGGAGCAGGCTACAGAGCATCTGTCTCAGGTTCTGTCGCACGTTCAGGTTCTGGGTTTTTCTGTAAATTTTCAGAAAAGCTTATTGACTCCGAGTCAACAGTTTTCTTTCCTTGGGTTAGAAATATGCTCCCTGTCGGGCAGAGCGCATCTCTCAGAAAACAGAGTAGCTGCGTTTCATCGTGGCCTCGCTTAGTTTCAACTTGGACGCAAACTGCATTTTCAGACCGTTCTACAACTGTTGGGCATGATGGCTTCTATTATCACAGTAGTACCATTCGGCCTGCTAAAAGTGCGCCGGTTTCAGCACTGGTCTCACTCTCACCGGCTGTGTGCATTATGTCACCGCCACAGAAAGCTAACGATAACTGCCTCATGCATGAGGTCTCTCTGCCCTTGGAGGGAACCCGGCCTGCTGTGCCGAGCTCACCGAGGGAGAGTGTCCTTTCGCAAGGTGGAATCCACAGATGCCTCCCTGGTGGGGTGGGGGGGCTCATTTTTATACGGTTCTGCAGAACCAACATGTTCTGATCAGAACAGACAACACGACTGTAGTGTCATACATAAACAGACAGGGGGAACGCGGTCTCTTCCCGTGTTGGAACTGTCACACTCTCTTGGAGTGTTGCAGCGTACATTTCCTGTCTATCAGGGCCGCTCACGTTCCTGGGAGACTGAATCTGGGCCTAGATCTACTCTCCAGGGGCGGACCTCTAGTGAGGGAGTGGAGGCTGCATCCCTCAGTGGTGGACCAGATTGGAACCTGTTTGGCAGGGCAGCAGTGGATCTCTTTGCCACAGGGGCCAACACCCACTGCCCTCTGTTCTTTTCCATAACGGATCTGAATGCCCCACTGGGGGTGGATGCTCTAGCCCACCCATGGCCCAATGTACTGCTGTATGCATTTTCCCCAGTGGAGATGATACTGCCTGTACTGGAGAGGGTGTGCAGACATGGTTTGTCTCTGATTCTGGTGGCGCCCCATTGGCCAGCGAAATCTTGGTACGCCAAAATAATCAGCCAGCTGGCTGCTCAGCCCTGGTAACTTCCTCTCTCAGGCAAGGGGGGAGATATTTCACTCACACCCAGAATTGTGGAGGCTGCACACCTACCTGCTGAAAGGTCCTGCTTACCAGCCAGAGGCCTTCCCCCGGCGGTGGTGGCAACTATCCAGAACATGAGAGCGCCCTCCACTAGAGGTTTATATACCTACAAGTGGCACGCTTTTGAGCAGTGGTGTGAGGTTAGGCACATTGTCCCATTTCAGTGCTCTTTGGTGGCTGTTGTAACATTCCTTCCGGATCTGCTGGATAAAGGTCTGATTTTTCCACAAAGTCTACTTGGCAGCTATCTCTGCTTGCCATGTGGGTTTTGATGGAGTTACTCCAGGTGCTCATCCTTTAGCAGTGCGTTTTCTGAAGGGGGTCCGTAGGCTGTGGCCTGTTATTAAACCCAGTATCCCTATCTGGGATCTTATTGTGGTGCTCAAGGCTCTGTGACCCCCACTTTGAGCCCCTGGAGTCTGTGGATTTGAAGTCCCTTTCATATAAGTTTGTGTTGCTTCTTGCACCAACAACTGTTAAACGGGTCGGGGATCTCCATGCTCTGTCTGTGATTTCCTCCTGTATTCAGTTTTCACCTGATGGCTCCAAGGTGGTTCTGCATCCAAACTCAGTGTATCTCCCTAAGGTGATATCGTCTAACTACAGCTCCATGTCTATTGAGCTTTCTGGTTTTTATCCTCCCCCTTTTGCATCTGAGGAGGTTACATTCCTGGTGTCCTCTACGTGCACTGCGTTTTTTTACATTGATCGCACACAGGAGGTGAGGTCATGTGATCAGCTGTTTGTGTGTGTTGCTAACCCACTCAGGGGCAGGGCTCTGTCCAGACAGAGACTCTCCCACTGGATTGTGGAGGCTATCTTTTTGGCTTACAGCAGCAGGGGTCTCCCAGTCCCATCTGGTGTGAGAGCTCACTCCACCAGGGGTGTAGCACCATCCTGGAAACTATTAAAGGGGTACCTGTGAGTGACATCTGTGCTGTGGCCAGCTGGTCTTCACCGCACACATTTGTTCAGTTTTATTGCTTAGATGTGACAGCCCCTTCGGTGGCTCACTCTGTGCTCTCCGCTGGGTCTGAAGTGCTGCCCAAGCATGTTAATATGACCCAAGTTTGGTGCTGCTCTGCGTGACGTTTATATATGTCCCATACATGATGTTTTGTACCGAGTGAATTGACTGAAAGGGAATGTAATGTAATGCATATAACTACTGTTCCCTGAAGGAAAGGAACGAGGTACAACACATGGTGGCCCTGCTGCACAGCTGGACTCGGTGAAGAGCAGTTACCAAACTAAGGAGTGACTGTGATGGCCACAGTATATATATGTGTATGCGGAGCCTGACATCTGTCGTCATCACGTCACCTGCCTAAAGGCGTGATTACAGGTGGCTTCAGCCAGGACACGCAGGGGAGTGGTTTCCCATACATGATGTGTTGTACCTCATTCCTTTCCTTCAGGGAACAGTAGTTTCATGCATAACGTTACGTTTTCACCTTCATCTCTGTGGGTTTTGATCATTGAATTTTCTCATCATGATAGATCAGTAAAAATTCACCAAACTAGGATCAGGGATTAAACTGGATTTTGCTGTAATCCTGGAGGATTTTGAAAGATAACATGTTGTTTTTCTTCAGGTCAAGTTGAGAAGCAGGAAACTACGGAAGCGTATTGCTATCACGCAGGAAAAAAAATCCAAGCGCTATCACGTTATAACGTGATA
>NW_013952823.1:117098-122318 GCF_001266775.1 Austrofundulus limnaeus
ATGCATAACTGGTCGCAGTCCTCCTGGCACTTAACAGCATATACAACATTGCTCTGTTTGTGCCGGGGCACCGGATCTTTGGATCCAAATATTACTAATTCTCTTCTTCCTCCTTTTCTTAATCTAAAATTGCCGTAAGTTAAAGTGCCTGTAAACTAGCTTTATAGCATCCAAAACTTGTTCACTGTTTGTTCAATCCTGAGTGTCACAGTCTGTTGTTGTCTTGGACGCAAAACAATTAATGGAATGTTTAACTCAGAAAGTTTTGATTATTGAGCTTTAATTTGTATATAGTTAAGTTCATTTGTCTGTAAATAAATAACTTTATTTTTAAAAAAATGAACAGGACTGGAACTACAAATTATTGTGTCTTTTTCTCACTTCTATCCTGAGGGGTTTTGTCTTTCATAAAAGAACTCATGTTTCCTCAGTAATTGAGAAGGTGTGTAGACCCTGGTGGACAGGTTTCCTACATATGTTGGTGGCCTGTAAGGTTTTGTGAAAGATTAATATCTTGTCYGTTTATAACTGAGAAATACATCTGTTTTGCTTTGGCAATGGTCTTTTTATAAAAAAATTACATCCATGTAATCTCAGCTGTGTGTTCAGAACCACAATTCTGCAGGTTGTAAGGTTTCTGTGTCATTAAGCTGTTTAAAACTGCTGGCTGTGTGTCTGCGCYCGCTTGAGTTTGTTGATGTCACATCTGCTGCCACTTTGTGGGACAGAAAGCTGTTCATCGTTGTGAGAAGCGATTTGTTTGCATGCAACTAAGTAAATAACTGTTGAGAGAGATGGTTATTTGTTTATTTAAGGATCCTTCACCAGTGTTGTTTGCATTCCGGTGCCAAACGCGTAAATCTGGACTGGTTTGTACAGGACGCCCCGTCGTATGTGTGTGCTTAAAACCTTTAAAAAAAACTCAGTTGACAATTTCCTGTGGTCACTACTCAGATTAATTTGTCACGCTGTTTACTGTGCGTAAACGTGGAGCGAGGAGTTTAATTCAGCCAGTGCGGACTGGACAGGAGTTGTCCAGTCGAGGCTGAAGTTTAAGACGTGAAATCCRGTGTAGTAGTCTTAATGTGCAGATTAAAATCTGTGTTGTTACAAGCTGATAGCTGTAACGTTCCTGCTGTTTGCTTATATTGTGCTGACAGAGTGTTGGTTTTAAAAGGCAACTTTGGCGGGAACATCAGACCGGTTCGGTTCGGGACTTGGTCTGGACTGTCGAGGCACGCCGCTGAGTTGTTCTGTGAGGCAGAGACAGCTGTCTGCAGCTGCTGCTTCATAAAAGGCTTGTTTTCCTGTCRGCTGAGTGGTGTGGATATATAAGCTGTTGAAAGATCGTTGTAAGAGCTTGTTAAAARCATGTGGTCTGTTTTGAAGCGGTGTTGTTCCAGAGGCTCTGCTTCTGTTCACACTGGCTTCCATCTTGGCTCATCTGACTGTTTTTATGTGTGTGACGTCAGGGCCAGGAACTACCTGATTGGTTATTCATACTGCCACCTGCCGTTGGGCGGGACTTGATTTGGTTGTCCTGTTCAACGCTGTGTGTGTTGACTTGTTGCCATCTGCTGGTTGTTTAAGTGTGTTACACTTTTAATATACTGTATTAAAGTGTTTATTTTGCGACTTTTGCATCAAAACTTGTATAAAAACACATAAATACAATATTTTGGTCAGTAATGTTTATTTCAATGTGGGTGAGGAGAAGGCAGCTTCTACCACAGCTACCATCAACAAGGCTATGGCTAACTCCTGAATCTCTGCAGTGCGTGTCTCTACAGAGAGGCTTTTATATGAGCACAGTACTGTGAGACGTCACACGGTACCAGCACAGTACTGTGAGACGTCACAAGGTACTTCAAATATAATAGTCAAATTTAAACCCATAGGGAGCAGTACCAAGATTGTTAAATTTAGGTTAAAAATAGCAAGGTATTACCCTTAAGACACAATTCAGACATTTTATTTGTTTAAAAAAGTTGATTTTGGGGTAAGTTACACTTTAAGTTGTGGCCGCAAGGTTGCTGGTGCCTTTTTCGGCAGCCATCCTCAGACTCGGTGGTGGATACTCCAGGTCAGGCAGGTTGCCAAACGGAAGAACAAGTCCTTTCAGACCCTGTTGGCTGGTAGGACTCTGGAGGAGTTGAGAGCTGGGTGATGGTTCTGGGTGAGCCATGAGGGCCGGTGGTTCTGGGTGAACCATGAGGGCCGGTGGTTCTGGGTGAACCATGAGAATCACTATAATGACACCACATTGTAAAACCTACAGAAAGTCATCCATTTTGAAAAAAAAAAAACGAAAAAAAAGGGGCAATTTTTCACTTGTCGCAACAAATGTTAATTTGTTCTCACTTTGGAGAGTATTGACTTCAAACTTGAGCCAAAGCTTCTTCAAAATCCAGTGAATAAAAAGTATCAATGGTTAGTAGTTAATCTAACTGTCATGGGTGTGGAATTGTTTTGAGACTACTTGTTTTCACATCATCAAACATGAATGTGGGGGTAACATCAACATGTTCAAACTTTGCAACAAATTTCCATGATACATGAGCATTAAAGTCCTGTACAGGGCAGTATACCAATGCCTTAAATTCATTACTGCGCCACCTAGTGGCAGCACAGAAATACCTGTTAGTGTTTGAAAATATCTAAAAACAGACAGGCWATTGCTTTAGCTAGATGTATGCACAATCTGAATTACCCTGATGCCCGAGTGACTTTTATCACTGTTTGCAGTTTTAATTTCCTGATTGTTTTCCTCATGTGCATCATCGGTAACATGGAGACGGCTTGGTGCCCTCAACTGGTCAACAATGAAGTTTATTTTTTGTTTATTTACCATTATTTATTGAGGCAAATCCTATTGAGATTCCAGAACTCTTTTGCAAGGGTGARCTGGGCCTAAAGACAACCTAGTGTTTTGTTTCATATTTTTGTATCATTACACAGGCTGAAATTGCGATTTGTTTTTCTTGCACAGATAACTTCATATCAGTCCTCGTCATTTAAGGAGCTGGCTGCCCTGAGTGCAGCTTAACAGGCATTTACACTTAAGTGATCTTCTGATATAACGAAGTTTACWGGTGAATACCTACAAGAACAGTAAACTTCATTGGTGACCAGCTTGAGGGGACCACCATGGTTACCAAATGATGCACAAGAGGAAAACCATCACTTGTTATCGAGAAAACCTTCGGGAAATTAACTTATCTTGAGAAACAGTTCGATATTTTGTGATGYCATAAAAAAACATGGAAAAAAATTATATGCAGAAAACGTCTGCTCTCAGTTTCTATAGGCATCAGTCATTGATAGAGGAAGAGGTAGAAGTTTGTTACAAACTCAGTGTGAGGATCTCAGCTGTCTGAGATGAGCTCAGAATAGTTGTTGTTGCTCCTCATCAAAAGGAGTCCATTGTGGAGGTTCAGTATCTGCAGTAATGAAGGACTCTGATGGACCTGGGACTGGGTTTTCTTCYGTATGGGTATCAGTGACTGMGTTTTCTTCAGTATGGYTATCAAGGACTGGGTTTTCTTCAGTCTGGGTATCAAGGACTGGGTTTTCTTCAGTCTGGTGGCTCTTCATGTGTGTCTTTAGACAGTGACTCTGGGTGAAGGCTTTGTCACAGAGGGTGCACTTATAGGGTTTCTCTCCATTGTGGGTCCTCATGTGGACCTGCAGGTGTTCCCGTCGAGAGCAGGCTTTCCCACAGACGCCACAGACAAAGTTTTTGACTCCTGAATGAACTAACATGTGACAATTCAGACTGTTCTTGAGTTTGAAGAGGCGCCCACACTTGGAGCATTTGTACGGCTTCTCACTGCTGTGGACCGCCATGTGCATTTTCAAGTTTCCGTTTAATAAAAATCTTTTGCCACACACGTCACATACAAATGGTTTCTCTTCGCCGTGGATCTTTATGTGCATTGATAAGTCTGGTTCTGACCGGAAGGTTTTTGAGCAGATATGGCAGAGGAAAGGCCGATCTCTGACTGTGTGGGTTTTCATGTGAGACCTCAGCGAGGTATCAAATTTAAACCGTTTCCCACAAACTTCACAGACAAGGCGCCGTTCCTCAAAGTGGACGACTCGGTGTCTGGCCAGCGTTCTGCGATCGTCAAAASATCTCTCACAGATGTCACAGARYTATTTGTTCTCCTTGGTGTGGATCTTCATGTGAGTTTTAAGATGTAACTCCACACCGAATGTTTTCATACAAACGTCACATTTATGAGGTTTGTTTTCCTCATGAACCCATCGGTGATCATCCAGAACAGACTTATGAGTGAAGGTTTTGTTACAAATGTTACATTTAAACTGACCTGTGTGTTTCATCATGTGTCTCTTCAGACCTACTTCAGAGAAAAAAGTKTTCCCACAGTCAGAACATGTGTGAATGTCTTGGTGTTTATTGAGATGTTCCTTTAACTTTTCCTCAGATTCAGATTTCTCTCCGCAGATGCCACAAATGTCCTGCTTCTCGTCTATGTGAGTCCAAACATGTTTAATTAAAGCCGCCAGCTTAAAGTACCAGGTTCCACATACTTTACAAGACACTCTACTCATTTCTGTCTTCTCTGTCCTCTTCTTAGACTTCCTTCTTCTAGTTTTTTTAGGTATCTGTTGTTCAAAGTATGGGTCAAACTCTGTGTCATTGCAGGAGTCCATGTTGTTCTCCGCTTCCTCCTCATATGTTTCCAGGTCCCATTCTTGTGACATTGAGCCTTCCAATGGATTTCTTCTTTTTCTTCTTCTGGTTCTGTCTACACCTTCAACAGAGCTGCAAAAACAAGAAAATAAATATAATAAGTGTTTGTTGTATAAACAGAAACTACCCAAAAATTTCAGCTGGACAGCTGAAGACCACGACTCAGCGGAAGATGGTGGGCTTTATGGGTTTATAACAGTAGCAACAAGGGGAAAAACAAAAGGGTGTGACTTTTTCTGCACTCTGCTACACTGTTTTTACCTGGTGGGGCACCATATCTGCTTTGCTGATAAATACTTTATTCACTCATTTGAAATCAGACTAATTTACACCAAAGTGTAAGATCGTAAAACTGCCGGGAACTCTTTTTCATAAGCAATGAATGCTCAATGAAGAAGAAACCAGATTTGTCTTTTGGAAATTAATTACAAAAAGAGAACTATCAAATTTCATGAAAAATTAATAAAAAATTGTATAGGGAGAGCCCAGACACTCTGCGAAGG
>NW_013952823.1:123024-124362 GCF_001266775.1 Austrofundulus limnaeus
CACCAAAAAGGATCCCCTCAACACCTTGGCTGCTCCTAGAAATTCTGTCCATAAAAGTTATGAACAGAATCATGACAAAGGGCAACCTTGGCGGTGTCCAACTCTCACCGGAAACGAGTCTGACTTACTACCGGCAATGTGGACCAAGCTCTGGCACCGGTCATACAGGGACCTAACAGGCCGTATCAATGGGCCTGGTACTCCATACTCCTAGAGTACCTCCCATAGGAATCCTCGAGAGACACGGTCGAACGCCTTCTCCAAGTCCACAAAACACATGTAGACTGGTTGAGCGAACTCCCATGCACCCTCCAGGACCCTGCTGAGGTTGTAGAGCTGGTCCACTGTTCCAGGACCAAAATCACACTGCTCTTCCTAAATCTGAGACTTGACTATCCGACGGACCTTTCTCTCCAGGACCCCTGAATAGACCTTACCAGGGAGGCTCAGAAGTGTGATCCTGCTTTAATTGGAACAGCTTTTTAACCACCTCGGTGACCTCAGGACCAGAGATTGGAGAGTCCAACCCAGGGTCCTCAGGCTCTGCTTCRTCATGGGAAGACATGCTGGTTGGATTGAGGAGATCTTCAGAGTATTCCGCCCATCGACCCATAACACCCCGAGTTGAGGTCAGCAGCGCACCATCCCCACCACTAACAGTGTTGGTGGTGAACTGCCATCCTCCACCCCTAGACGCCGGATGGTGGACCAGAATCGCCTCAAAGCCGTACAGGAGTCTTTTTACATGGCCTCTCCGAACTCCTCCCAGTAGTTATTATAGACAGAATTTCTCGGTGCAGCCAGGCGGCAAAGGGAGTCTAGTTCAGTGGTCTCAGGATTCCATCTGTTATTTGCAGATGATGGAGGTGAGGCGGCTGTGGCTGAGTGGTTAGGGGATTTGTTCTGTAAGCGTAAGGTCGCCAGTTGAATTCCGGTCCCGGCCGTCTCAGTCATTGTGTCCTTGGACAAGACACAAGGACACTTCACCCATCTTGCCTACTGATGGTGGTCAGTGGCGCCGGTGCATGGCAGCTCCGCCTCTGTCAGTGTGCCCCACTTCAACTGTGACTACAATGTAGCTTACTGTCATCAGTGTGTGAATGACTGTAGTATGAAGCATTTTGGGGTCCAAAGGGACATGATAAAGTGCTATTTAAGTTCAGTCCATTTACCATTTTTACCAAGATGTGGTCCTGTTGGTGACACCATGTTGTGATCTTCAGCTTTTTCCAGAAATCATGTGTGTTTGATGAATTTGTTATTAATGTATTCTGTTTTGGCTTTTCTAATTACAGAGGTTCACCTGTTGTCAGAAAGCAAGCCTGTTCCTGCAATCAC
>NW_013952823.1:124996-127379 GCF_001266775.1 Austrofundulus limnaeus
GCTTGAAGATGTTACAAAGAGCTCAAAAGGTTCACCGTGAGCCAACAGGGGGAAGGTGGACCTCAGGAGGTCCAGGAAGACCTCCTCCTGTAGACCACGAGGACATTGAAGGTTCTGGATCGGATATTTTTTAAACACTGGAAGAGAAAACAAGAACTTCCTGTGAGGAACCAGTTTCACTGATCAAACTCTGGACTAAAGACCGAGTTCATCAGGATGATTAATCCTCCATATGAGCTCCATCAGAATAAGATTCATTTAATCTGRCCACTGCTACAGGAGATATTTTACTAACAGACAGACATTAGCTGCAGACTGGAGTGTTTGAGACTTACCAAGATTAGAGAGCATCGTTATGTGGGGGTCCTCCAGAAAGCGGACCCTGAGACTGAGATGGTCCTTTGTGTGTRCGACTTTGGGTCCAGTYGACCTCCTGACAGAWGAWCCTGAGCTGCAGGACCACAACAGATCAGATTAAAAGACTGAAAAGCAAAGGTTAGCACACATCTGTCAACAGAAACATTAAAAACAACCTATTATGGGGTCCTTGAACAAGTTAGGATACATTTGATGGTTACACAATGTTCATTCGACTGAATTCACAAAACGAATCTCAGATGATGAGATTTCAGCTTTTCAGTTCTGCCTGTTCTGAGCTCCCTTTAGAATGAGATTTTTACGCAAATAAGCTGCTGCTGGCCACTCCCTCCCAACCTTTAGTTTACATTAGCTCCACCCTCCCAACATGGTGTTTGTGTTAGAACTTTAGAAACGTGAAAATAAATTACTATTATAATTAGGTGCACAATGATACAAGAGTAATAGACGGGGTGCGTGCAGTGTGGCCTCCCCAGGGCTTGGTAAGAACAGACCGGAGCATCTGACTGAAGTCAGGCACCTTGGTGCTGGGGAGGCCAGCGCACGTCCTTCGTTGCTTCTCGAAGCCAGCAAAGACGAACTGAGGTCAAGGTCCACGACTCGCAGCCTGGAGGCTCCCGTGAGGCGAACGCTGTGGCACGGGAGCCTCCAGTTCTCCAGAACAATTCCTCCCCACCAGATGGGTTGAGGACGACGTGCCACGTGCTGTTCGCCCAACCCATCCCTGGTGCCCGTGGAGGTAAACACGTCGGTCACAGCATCCCGATGTCGGCATTGTGAAGGGGAAAGATGAAGCTGTTCGCCTCCTCAGTCATCAATCACAGCCGTGGACTATTGTTCYACGTTAATTTGTGCTAAATGATAAATTATGGTCATGTCAAACTCTTACCTCCATCATCTGCAGATTTGTGAGGAACAGTAGGGACAGAAGTTTCCTTCAGATGAAAGTCCTTYGYTAAATCCTGCTGGGAGTTTCCACAGAACTCCATGGTGAAATTATTTACACAAACTACAACTTTCTTTGACAATACTGCTACAACATTAAAAATAAAATGAAGCCACARATCCCTGTTCTCCATGACTGTTGTAAAAACTGCTAAACTAATGTGGCCGTCCTGTGAAGAAGTGGGCGGAGTCTCCGCTTGGGTTACCAGGTGAGGGGCTGGGCTCGCCGTGATATTGCTTGTTTACCTGTATTGTGACGTCACAATTAGGCCTGTCACGATAGTCAATAAATCAATTCATCGTATGATAAATTTTTTTGAGGAGAATTTTCATTTGCCTGCTTGCTTGTTTACTTTCCTCTCTCCCTCTCTGTGCTCCGGTGCACAGCTCGACTGACCCCGCCCCCTCCTGTTTTCTTCGCGTCGGGAGGAGTGAACTCTGCGRGATCTCGTACCTGTTCAGCATGAGAGCTCATAGCAATAACAAACTAAAGAACCGTTGATGGGATTGTGAAAAATGGAGAAGGAATTGGTTTCAAAGCAGAAAACGACAGCTGCAGTGTGGGATCACTTTGATTCAAACCCAAAGACCGTGGTGAACTAATTAACCTGCGCGAGCCAGAATGTCAAACTTGTTGTAAAAAAATAGCAACTATAGGTAGTAATACTATAAACTTGCATCCGCACCTAAAATATAATCATCCGATGCAGGTTTCCCAGCTGGGAAAAAAAAACTAAAACTGACGGGTCGTCTCAGTCTTCCTGACAATCCATAAAGACCGACGTTCAACCGACGAGAGACGTACAAAATGAGAAGTGCAAAGTGGTGCACACTTACACAACATAGTTCACTTCAGCTCTAAAGACATACTGCTCTTTAATATTATTTACTGTTTCAGTTGTGTGTTTTGTTTAATTTCACTTTTGTTGTTCTTTGTTTTTTATTCAAGTGCATTTTTTATTAGAGACTGAGAGTCAATTTTGTTAAACATTCTTTAAAAATTAAAGTTTATTGATCTTTGAGGATGTACTTACATTGTTACACTTTTATAATTATATTA
>NW_013952823.1:133270-137781 GCF_001266775.1 Austrofundulus limnaeus
AGGGTCTGAACCGGTCAGATTATCAGGGACAGGGTCTGAATTGGTCAGGTTATCAGGGACAGGGTCTGAACTGGTCTGGTTATCAGGGACAGGGTCTGAACTGGTCTGGTTATCAGGGAACAGGCTTTCATCAATGTTGTGGCTCTTCATGTGTGTTTTGAGACAGTGGCTCTGGGTGAAGGTCTTCTCACAGATGAAACACTTGTAGGGTCTCTCTCCGTTGTGGGTCCTCATGTGGATCTTCAGGTGTTCCCGTCGAGAGCAGGCCTTCCCACAGACCCCGCAGATGAACTGTTTGATGCCCAGGTGGATCTTCACGTGGCTGTCCAGGTTGGTCTTCTGCCTGAAGCTGCGCCCGCACTCGGAGCATTCYTACGGTGTCTCTCCGGTGTGAATCCTCATGTGTTTCTTCAGGTCGTAGGTCACGGCGAAGCTCTTGCCGCAGGTGCTGCAGACGTAGGGCCTCTCGCTGCTGTGGATCTTGATGTGAGCCATCAGCGAGGATTTGGAGAGGAAGGTTTTGCAGCAGATGTGGCAGAGGAAGGCCCGGTCCCTGTCCGTGTGGATCTTCATGTGCGCCTTTAACGACCCTTCGAGTTTGAAGCGCTTCTCGCAGATGGCGCAGGCGTAGTGGCGTTCCTCTGAATGGATCAGCCGGTGTTGGGTCAGAGTGCGGCGCAGGCTGAAMGACTTCTTGCAGAGGTCACACTGGTATTTATCTTGACTGCTGTGCGTCCTTCTGTGAACGGCGAGCTGGGCCATCAGACCAAACGCCTTCAGACAGATGTCACATTTGTGTGGTTTCTCTTCAACGTGAGACCAGCAGTGAGTATTGAGAGAAGCCTGGTTGGTGAAGGACTTGTTGCAAACGTCACATTTGAACAGACTGTTCCCCGTGTGCTTGGCAGTGTGACACTTCAGGCTCAGGACGGAGACAAACGTCTTCCCGCAGTCTGAGCAGGTGTGGACGTTTTGGTAGCTCTTGAGGTGCTCCTTTAACTCCTCCGCAGACTCAAACTTGCCTCCGCAGACYCCACAAACATCCTGCTGCTCGTCCAGGTGACCCCAGGCGTGTTTGATCAGGCTCCCCTGGAACCGGTACCAGACTCCGCACACTTTACAGAACATTTTGCTCTCCTCCGTCTTCTTCACGTCTGTTTTAGATCGTCTTTTACGCTTCGGTTTGTTGGTCAGCAGGTCGGGATCTGGCTTCCAGAAGTCTCCTTTGTCTATCACCTCCTCTCTGTCGTCGCTGGACTCCACGTTCTCCGTTTCTTCCTCCTCTGGGTCCACGTTCTGCTGCAACGACGAGCTGCTGGATTGAATGTTCAGACTGTTACCGTTAGGATGGAGACAAAAAAATGTTCTTTTTCTAAGTTTTATCTTCTAATACAAACAGTAAAGTTTCGAGCTGTAATGTCTGAACTTTCAGAAACAAATTCTGTCTTTTTTCAACAAAATCAAACTTTTCTGTCAGTGTTTAACTGACCTGGTGTTGAGTCCAGCTCCATCAGTCATTGGCTCACAAATACTGGATTCTTTCTTCTCTTCCTCGTTTGGTTTTCCTTCCTAAAAAAAAAGGCCCAAAATGAAACATTGTTTTCAGTTCCCTCCTGAGGACAAATGGGGGTCTACGTAGTATGTAGTGTGGGCGGAGCTTATTGGCGATTTGTTGGGTTGACTCATCTTGTGGGTAAGTTAAAAGACGACGTCATGATAATATAGTAACATTATTGTAAACATGAAAACATAATTTAATGACGTCAAATTTGGTGCASCTAGCACCTTCCTGTCTCGAGTTATGACCAAGGTTATAATAGTTTAGGGATTTTTCATTATAGTTTAGTTTTATTTCGTTGTGACTTTATTTTCTTTCAACTCAGTTTGTTTGAATTTGTTTTTACAGTGGATTTGCTGGTTGTTATTAGTTATTATTGTTTTTTAAATGCTTAGTTTGGGTTTTATTAGTTCTAGTATTAGTTTTTTTATATAGTTTATTTGCCAATACATCAAAATTGTGACGTTCCTGTGAGTTTGGTCGCTAGTTGAAGCAGTCGATTATAGCAACACCTTCCTAAAACAATTGTAAATTATTCCTTCATAAATTAACTCATTCTTTCCACCTAAGAACTTGGGTGATTATTTTAGGACGATGACAATAGTTGTCTCCAACCTGGTGCATCCTGTTGTTTGTTTTTCATGGAGCTACTGAGGAAAGCTAGCGTGTCAGGTAGTCACAGTTAGCATCTTGTGTGAGTTTGATTCATGCAGTTTTTCCCTTGAGAAGAATTCCACCTGTTTTATCACCTGTTTCCACTATAAGTCACTTGATTTGATTTTTCTCGCAGTCATATTCAAAGAAATCCCAAAGTGGACGTTGCTGCTTTCTCCCAACTTTTGTTGTTGTCATTTAGCAGGTGATGCTGAGCAGCAGCAGACTGTAAACAATTGTTACAGACCACAGCTAATGTTAAACTACTCAATTAAAACAATTAAATAAAAATATCCACGTGGCTCAAAATAAATTGACAAACACTAAAACTAAGGATATTCTATCAATAATTTAGTTTTAGTTAGTTATCTTTTTTTTCATTTTATCACACTTTTTATTTATTTCAGTTAACTAAAATGTTTTTTCAATTTCAATTTTCATTATTTAGTTAAGTTTTAGTTAACTATAATAACCCTGGTGATGACTAATATTTATGTTTAGGTGCTTCCTGGTCATTTTGACTGAGCTACAGCTTTACTTTAGTGAAAACCTCAGTTTGTTCAGCTGCTGCGTGGATCTAAATAAACCCGATTAGGATGGAGACCAACCACCTTGAGGCGGATGTAGAGCGCTGAGTTCCCGCTGGCTCTGATGGTGGAGTGGATCTCCTCAGGAGTCAGACTCTTGACCTTCAGAGGACGCAGCTTCTTGCTCTGGTCGGTCATGAAGATGTCAAACGGTTCGCCGTTAGCCAGCTGAGGGAAGGTGGACCTCAGGATGTTCAGGAAGTCGGCCTCCTGCAGACCTCGAGAACACGTCAGCTCCCGGACCGGACTTTTCCTGAACACTGGACCAGAAGCAKAGATCCTGTTCAGTTTGTGACAAACCAGCTGTTTTACTAACAGTCTCTGACTGAAACGTACCGGCTGAAGAAAGAACCTCGACCTGAGAGTCCTCCAGTAAACGGATCTTCAGAGTCAGATGGTTCTGTAAGTCACTGACCCGAAGACTGCGGGGCCTCTTCCTGGCTGAAGGACRGGACCTGCAGGACCAGGTGGATCAGTTCTGACTCTCTCACAGTTCAGACACTAGATTCACTCAGATGTTTATCAAAACAAAACAAGTTTAAAAACTGAATCAAAGTCAGGATGAAGGTGGACTCAGAGGTCCTTCAGGCTGCGGTCCAACAGGAAGTCCTCTGAAGACCAGCACCCTCTAGAGACCTTCATGGAAACTGATTTTAAATAAAACCAGGATGAAATGAACCTGTTCAGATTAACGTTTAACCTGGTTCCAGTTTGAAAACATCTGCASTGAAACAAACTAAAACCTGATTGAACATTTGAAATAGAGACGGTTCAGAAAACACAACRCAAACCTTGACGGAATCTCATAATCCGGATCCTCCAGGTCTCGTTTCAGTCTGGGGGTTTTTCTGGACCGTTTACCTTCATCATTGTCATGACGACTCAAAGGCAGGCTCTGACTCTGAGCTTCCTCCACACCTGATAAGGGTGGAAGAACATATATTGATACACTGAAATATTGCGATATTTCATTTCCTGATACTGTATCGATTTTTAATTAAGGTTTAAAATGTCAACTTTTCTGCCAATGGTTCATTTTTATGTCGTAGTTCAGCCTCTGACCACTAGCTTGCAGCAGTGAGCCAAACATTTGGCTCCTCTACTCCTAAGGAGCCAGAGAGTAGCATTAGCATCATGAGTTAACATTAGCATCATGAGTAAACAATAGGATCATTAGCATCATGAGTAAACATTAGGATCATTAGCATCATGAGTAAACATTAGCATCATTGGCATCATGAGTAAACATTAGAATCATGAGTAAACATTAGCATCATGAGTAAACATTAGAATCATGAGTAAACATTAGCATCATGAGTAAACATTAGAATCATTAGCATCATGAGTAAACATTAGAATCATGAGGCATCATTAGCATCATGAGTAAACATTAGAATCATGAGTAAACATTAGCATCATGAGTAAACATTAGCATCATTAGCATCATGAGTAAACATTAGCATCATTAGCATCATGAGTAAACATTAGCATCATTAGCATCATGAGTAAAAATTAGCATCATTAGCATCATGAGTAAATATTAGCATCATGAGTAAACATTAGCATCATGAGTAAAAATTAGCATCATGAGTAAACATTAGCATCATTAGGATCATGAGTAAACATTAGCATCATTAGCATCATGAGTAAACATTAGCATCATTAGCATCATGAGTAAATATTAGCATCATGAGTAAACATTAGCATCATGA